>NC_084731.1:22203511-22298511 GCF_033978785.1 Entelurus aequoreus | reverse complement strand
ATAATAATGTGAGAGTCCAGTCCATAGTGGATCTAACATAATATTGTGAGAGTCCAGTCCATAGTGGATCTAACATACTAGTGTGAGAGTCCAGTCCATAGTGGATCTAGCATAATAATGTGAGAGTCCAGTCCATAGTGAATCTAGCATAATAATGTGAGAGTCTAGTCCATAGTGGATCTAACATAATAGTGAGAGTCCAGTCCATAGTGGATCTAACATAATAATGTGAGAGTCCAGTCCATAGTGAATCGAACATTCTATTGTGGGAGTCCAGTCCATAGTGGATCTAACATAATAGTGAGAGTCCAGTCCATAGTGGATTTAACCTAATATTGTGAGAGTCTAGTCCATAGTGGATCTAACATAATAGTGTGAGAGTCCAGTCCATAGTGGATCTAACATAATAGTGTGAGAGTCCAGTCCATAGTGGATCTAACATAATAGTGAGAGTCCAGTCCATAGTGGATCTAACATAATATAGTGAGAGTCCAGTCCATAGTGGATCTAACATAATATTGTGAGAGTCCAGTCCATAGTGGATCTAACATAATATTGTGAGAATCCAGTCCATAGTGGATCTAACATAATAGTGAGAGTCCAGTCCATAGTGGATTTATAAATGATAAATGATAAATGGGTTATACTTGTATAGCGCTTTTCTACCTTCAAGGTACTCAAAGCGCTTTGACAGTATTTCCACATTCACCCATTCACACACACATTCATACACTGATGGAGGGAGCTGCCATGCAAGGCGCTACCAGCACCCATCAGGAGCAAGGGTGAAGTGTCTTGCCCAAGGTCACAACGGACGTGACTAGGATGGTAGAAGGTGGGGATTGAACCCCAGTAACCAGCAACCCTCCGATTGCTGGCACGGCCACTCTACCAACTTCGCCACGCCGTCCCGATTTAACATAATATTGTGAGAGTCCAGTCCATAGTGGATCTAACATAATAGTGAGAGTCCAGTCCATAGTGGATCTTACATAACAGTGAGAGTCCAGTCCATAGTGGATCAAACATACTATTTTGAGAGTCCAGTCCATAGTGGATCTAACATAATAGTGTGAGAGTCCAGTCCATAGTGGATCTAACATAATAGTGTGAGAGTCCAGTCCATAGTGGATCTAACATAATAATGTGAGAGTCCAGTCCATAGTGGGCCCAGCAGGAGATCATCTTGAGCGGAGACAGGTCGGCAGCGTCCCCTACTTATGCACAGATGAGTGGTCCACCCTGGGTCCCGACTTTGGACAGCTAGCGCCTCATCTGTGATCACCGAATCTGTGGCCCACTCCCTCTCCACGAAGGATATTTATGACCATTGCATTTTTTTTTTTTTTTTAATGTTCAGCCCAAAGGAGTCCACACAACAGATGCTCTGTTGTGCGCTTGGCGAGCTGCTGGTTACCACCGGGCCTTACTGGATGAATGTGTACCTTCAAGGGGAACCAAACAAACACGGACCCACTTAAACACACACGGAAGGTGTGCATTAAAGACACGTTTTTTTTTTTCTTCCGGAATCCGAACCGTGTTATATTCAGGATCCAGCGGCGTCAGGAAAACAACCAACACTGTACAGGACACCTCTTATACTTTCATTGGTTCTGCTGAAAGCCGTAAAGCATACAAATGACCTAATCTCCAATAAAAATTGTGAGGGAACAGCATGCTATTGTTATGGAGACAAAACACTAGGGACATTTACTCGGCGTCCTAATATGAAAATGGGATGCTGACATTTAAAGGGTGGGGTTATTAATAATGACTATTTACGAGGCGACGCATAGCGCTTTGGTTCTTTAGTGTGCTGAGCACAACTTTATCAACATACAGTACATTTATGTCGAGACATGTGCAGGCAGGCTAGAGACGAGGTCGCTCACTCAGCACTATTGGTGTGTGACACTTTGCATCGTGAGTTCTATTATGCCTGTACCGAAAGCTCCTGTTTACATGTAGGTGGTGTATATTGTAGCGTCCCGGAAGAGTTAGTGCTGCAAGGGGTTCTGGGTATTTGTTCTGTTGTGTTTATGTTGTGTTACGGTGTGGATGTTCTCCCGAAATGTGTTTGTCATTCTTGTTTGGTGTGGGTTCACAGTGTGGCGCATATTTGTAACAGTGTTAAAGTTGTTTATACGGTCACCCTCAGTGTGACCTGTATGGCTGTTGACCAAGTATGAATTGCATTCACTTGTGTGTGTGAAAAGCCGTAGATATTATGTGATTTGGTCGGCACGCAAAGGCAGTGCCTTTAAGGCACGCCCCCAATATTATTGTCTGGGTGGAAATCGGGAGAAATTCGGGAGAATGGTTGCCCCGGGAGATTTTCGGGAGCGGCACTGAAATTCGGGAGTCTCCCGGGAAAATCGGGAGGGTTGGCAAGTATGACTGGGAGACGCAACTGCTCCCTACTTCCCTACGTCCGTGTACCACTCCGTACAGCGCCGTTTTAAAAAGTCATAAATGTTACTTTTTTAAACCGATACCGATAATTTCCGATATTACATTTTAAAGCATTCATCGGCCGATAATATCGGCAGTCCGATATTATCGGACATCTCTAGTCAAGATAATGGCACTCGCATTTACTTAATTTAAGAATATTTTTCAACATATTGAGAAAAAAGGTCTCATATTTTTGTTTTCTATCAAGAAAAGTGCACTTTTTATTAGTGAGAATATACTTATTTTAAGGTATTTTTGGGTTCATTGAGGTTAGCTAATTTGACTTGTTTTGGAAAGTCTTGACAAGCCAAATTTTCTTGTTCTATTGACAGATAATCTTGCTTAGTTTAAGTAAAATACTCCTAATTTTTTTTTTTTTTTTTCTTGTTTTTGAACACTGACTTTTTGCAGTGCATTCCGTGAAAATCAATGACAAGTTAGCAGCCAACAGGCAAAAACTCAAGAAAGTGAGGGATATACCGGCATTATATTATCACCCGATTCTCCTCGGACCATGAAGACAGAGTTAAAGAAGCAACTTTTGTTGTTGGCAATGATTAAACACTGAATTATTATACATTGAATTTTAAAACACTTATTTTTCTTCACTGAATTTTTATACACTGAAATTATTTTCAATGAAAATATCAGCATAATTTGATGTAAAAAATTCAGTTCACAAAATTCAAACGCAAAAAAAATTCAGTTACATAAATTCTGTCAGGTTCTGTTGATCTTGAACCCCGAGATGCAGAGATGGCAGGCGTAGCGCAGGCAAACATGACTTTAATGTCGAAAAGATGAAAACAGGAAACAGGCAACATGAAACAATCATCGAGCCCTGACTGGAGGGCGTGGCAGGCATAAATAGCAGCCTGATTGGCAACTGCAACCAGGTGTGCCGGGCTGCCAATCAGGGACAGGTGAGGGAAACGAGTGCTCATAAAGACATGCAGGAAGTGGAACTAAAATAAGAGCGCTGACAGGAAATAAACGCCAACTAAGGAAACATAACAATTCAGTGTAAACAAACACAAATTAACCTCCATAATGTATGTTGTCTCGGCCGAGTGTATTTATGCACCAATTTGAAGTTTTTAATGAATTTATCGGTTGGCGATCATAACCACAAAACGTCACAGAATGTTGTAAAAATCGATGACCACTTGCATAATGCTCAAATTGGAATAGTGCTGATTGGAGACGGATACAAATAACAATAAGATTAATAAGATTTTTTAAAGATTAAAGTACCAATGATTGTCACACACATACTAGGTGTGGTGAAATTTGTCATCTGCATTTGACCCATCACCCTTGATCACCCCCTGGGAGGTGAGGGGAGCAGTGAGCAGCAGCGGTGGCCGTGCCCGGGAATCATTTTTGATGATTCAACCCCCAATTCCAACCCTTGATGCTGAGTGTCAAGCAGGGAGGTAACAGGTCCCATTTTTATAGTCTTTGGTATGACTCGGCCGGGGTTTGAACTCACAACCTACCGATCTCAGGGCGGACACTCTAACCACTAGGCCACTGAGTAGGTACTAGGCCACTGAACTCTTTGAGCAAACAAATCAGACATTAATTACCTTTGCCAGGAGGTTATGTACTCTGATTGTGTTTGTTTGTTAGCAACATGACTCAAAAAGTGATGGGCAAAATTTTGATTCAACTTTCAGGAAATGTTAGAAATAAGGAACAATTGATTACATTTTGGGGGCGATCCAGATTCACAAGTTGCTTTCGTGGGGAAAGCGCTCGGGGTCTAGGTCTTGAGCACAAACACACACCATTCTCTTCTTCACTCAGCCCTGAGTAGAATCAGAAAGATGAGCTCGGCTCCAGCTGGAGGCGGAAGAAAGTCTTGACTCAGTCTTCTGTCAGAAGCAATTTCGGCAGAGTACTGCTGTAAAGTCAAAGGGGGCTGCGTACACTCTCAGGTAGTTACATATATCACTCTACACGCTGATGCGCTTGGGAAACAAAAAATGTCAGTGTGATGCCACAAATGGAATGGGATTGGGAGAACATGACATGTCAAAGAAAGCTATCTGTCACCTTGCAACAAACAGCCATATGCCAAACATATCAAATACACTACACTGCCAAAAGTATTTGGCCACCTGCCCTGAATCACATATGAACTTGAAGTGCCATCCCATTCCTCACCCATAGGGTTCAATATGATGTCAGTCCACCTTTTTGCAGCTATTACAGCTTCAACTCTTCTGGGAAGGCTGTCCATAAGGTTGCGGAGTGTTTTTTTTATAGGAATTTTCCACCATTCTTCCAAAAAGCGCATTGGTGAGGTCACACACTGATGTTGGTCGAGAAGGCCTGGCTCTCAGTCTCCGTTCTAATTCATCCCAAATGTGTTCCATCGGGTTCAGGTCAGGACTCTGTGCAGGCCAGTCAAGTTCATCCACACCAGACTCTGTCGTCCATGTCTTTGTGGACCTTGCTTTGTGCACTGGTGCACAGTTACGTTGGAAGAGGAAGGGGCCCACTCCCAACTGTTCCCACAAGGTTGGGCGCATGGAATTGTCCAAAATGTGGAACTGGAACTAAGGGGCCAAGCCCAACTCCTGAAAAATCACCCCACACCATAATTCCTCCTCCACCAAATTTCACATTGTTCTCATGGAAACCTCCAAACCCAGACTCGTTCATCAGATTGCCAGATGGAAAAGCATGATTCATCACTCCAGATAACACGTCCTCTAGAGTCCTTTGCATTGGACTTGGTGATGTATGGCTTAGATGCAGCTGCTCGGCCATGGAAACCCATTCCATGAAGCTCTCTGCGTACTGTACGTGGGCTAATTGGAAGGTCACATGCAGTTTGGAGCTCTGTAGCAAGTGACTGTGCACAAAGTCGGCCACCTCTTTGCACTATGCGCTTCAGCATCCGCTGACCCCCTGGTGGCTGAGTTGCTGTTGTTCCCAAACTCTTCCATTTTCTTATAATAAAGCCGACAGTTGACTTTGCAATATTTAGGAACGAGGAAATTTCACGACTGGATTTGTTGCACAGGTGGCATCGTATGACAGTTCCACGCTGGAAATCACTGAGCTCCCAAGAGCGGCCCATTCTTTCACAAATGTTTACAGAAACAATCTCCATGCCTAAGGGCTTGATTTTATACACCTCCGGGCCAGGTGATTAGGACACCTGATACTGATCATTTGGATGGGTGGCCAAATACTTTTGTCAATATAGTGTACTTGATATGCTTCTTTGTTCGCTTTGTTTCCCAAAATACTAGATTATACTATACGGCAGTGGTGGAATGTCATGTAGTTGACAAAGCTGTTCCCATCCAGCCTTTGCGTCCAGTGCTGGAATCACAAGCCACACCACGGTTAACGATGCAAACCGTGACATGGTGAGCCCACCTGAACGGTACTACCATGGCTTTAAGGCCCCTTCTACACTTATCCAAGGTAAATCCCACCTAACCTTATCCCACATCCCCCCCTCCGTCCCCCGGCGCAACACGACTTAGTACTCATGTGTGGAAAATGTGCACGTCATAGTCACCTCCAGTGTTGCTTTGTGTGCAAGTTCTTAAATTGAACTTATCTGGACAATATCCAATGTTGCGGTATTTCAATTAACTGGAATCCAGTGTGCTGTGGGGCCCTATTGTAGTGAATCACACCTGAGCCATCATAAAGTAATCAAATCTTTAATGGACATGTGAAAGTAAACAATGTGATAAAGAACATTTTACATCAGTCAATCTAGGGATCTAGATATCTGGTCAGGACACTCCTCACTCTTTTGCCTTCACCTTCATTGTCCATCCCTTTTTGGTGACTTTATATGCTCTGGACCTAGACGTTGAGTCCGTGACATACATGGCGGACAAGAACTGATACAGTCTGCGTTGCCAGTCCAAAAGCATTCGCCGTTTCCCGTAGTCTTCCCTCGACGGCCAGGTAATACAGAGCACACGCTACCTTTTTTTATCACATCCACAGGAGCCCGCATTCTCCTTGTCTCTTCTCCGACAAATGGACAACGTTTTTCAGTAAGTAGAATCACAGCTGACCTGGACATTGGAAAGTTCTCTTTGGCGTCGGAGAAGTGTTGTATCCCAAATAGCTGCAATCGCTTTCTCTTAAGGTATTCATGTGTGGTTTTCACAAGCATCTGTACAGACGGAAGGAGAAACACGGGCATGTCTGGATGACTCGCCTCCATCTTTCCAGTGGTTAGCTCCGAGTTAAGAAACCGCTTTATTATGAAGCTGGCTGGGTTCTTTCTGACGTCACTTCCAGTGTGGGGCACGGTCTTTCTGGCGTCACTTACTTCCCAACTCAGTTTGTAAACGATCAATGAGTCCATACAAAGCTAAGAGCAAGAGATTCAAGAAATAGATGCTCTGAACCATGTAAAAAATTATCCAGGAAGGGGAACCTTAAACGATGATTTAGGGTGGCTGACACGCAGCTTAAGCTAAATAATTATTTGTTTAATGAGGTATCCGGCTTAATGTAGACAGGGTCTAAGACAGTGGTTCTTAACCTTTTTGGAGGTACCGAACCCCACCAGTTTCATATGCACATTCACCGAACCCTTCTTTAATGAAAAATAAAAGAGTTTTTAAAAAAATTTTTCAAATTCAAGACAAAGTTATATGTTTTTTTTACTAGTGCACAACATGAGCCGTGCTTGAACATCACCTTGTTCAAAGAACAAAACCAACACAGTGCATGAACTCACAACAAATAACACACTTGCAAATCAGATGGAAAATTAGAGGGAACATTGTTTGGGGGTATCCATAATACTTACACTTAGACTTTTTTTTTATTGTCATTCAAATTTGAACTTTACAGTACAGATACGCCGATAGGGAGACGTTTTTATTTACACGATTGATTGATTGATTGAATGAAGCTTTTATTAGTAGATTGCACAGTACAGTACATATTCCGTACAATTGACCACTAAATGGTAACACCCGAATAAGTTTTTCAACTTGTTTAATTAAGTCGGGGTCCACGTTAATCAATTCATGAGTCTGGTGTGTCTTGACCGCTGCGGCGGAGGCTCTGCCGAACCCCTGAGGCCGACTCACAGAACCCCTAGGGTTCGATCGAACCCAGGTTAAGAACCACTGGTCTAAGAGAACCACTCACACCAGAAACCCTCCTGAAAGAAATGCAGTAAGTCGTGCATAAGTCGTTCCCAGACGACTGGTAGAGTGGGGATGTAGAGGCTGCATGCAGTCTGTTAATGAACTTAGAATGGTCGGTCTGTGTGAAAGGAAATACAGCCCCGGAGCTCAAAAAGCTGCCAGTTGTCTGACTGTGCCGACTTAAAACAGATTTATGTTCGTCCGGTAGGTGGGAGCAGGGGAATTTTTTTGCTCCTGAGTTAAATCATGACTGAAACTAAGACATTAATTGTGAGTGTGGTGGAACAGAAGTCTTTAGGCTATGTGTTATTTAGAATGACCCCCCCCCACCCCCCCCAAGCATTGTGCAATATGTCTCTTCACTACATGGAAATGTGGTGTGTTGACAATCCATGCTGAGTTTTTCAACTCAAGTGGTGAGGTATGTTATGATGTCAGTATTTTTTTGGTGGTAGTCAAGGAGACATCTGGGCAGCTTTAAGGACGCAGAGCTCTACCCTGGGAGATGAGAGCTACGAGCTCAACGCGTCAGCACTAAAAGTCTGCAAAAATGTTTTCCCAGCTTTCATTTGCACCGAGACAGATCTCGCGAAAAGCAAAAGACTTTATAAACCACTAATTTTCTGAGGTAATTAATTACACGTCAGGCTGATTTACTACACTGGCAATTTAAGAGTGGATGACAAGCCTGAGCAGTTTGAGCCGTAAAACCATAACACAAACACTGAGTGCACACCAGCACATAATCGGCATCCAACTCCTGCACCACACCCGACATAAACTAGACAGCATATGTCGGTGCTTTGAGTGATGTTGCGGACTTGACTGACTTCAGCTATACGCCAGCACATACTTTCTAGAATTAGCCCAATGGCATTTCTCTGTCAGGCTTAAGTGGACTATAGCACTAATGTGCAAAAGGCCTTGCAAAGCTTTACTCAGATACTTGAACACAGCTCCATGAGCTACCTCATAATGTGCTCGGGATATTGTGCACGCCACTAAGTTTCTGTTACCCCCCCTACGTAAAGAAAAAATATAAATTCATGACAGCAAAATTGCTCTCGGGCAACTCTGTTTTTACAAGCATACTGTTGCCGCGAGTGTGAATAAATTCTGTCAGCCAGGGCAGAGGTTTGAGACAAAGACAACATTGAGGCTGCCAAAGAACAGTTGTAGTGAATCCATGGCATGGCCTCCATTGCACGTTGTCAGTACAGGGATTGTTCGTTCATTCATTTCTACAACCATTTTTTTTAAAAAAACAACCCAAAGGAAATCAACACCTAAACAGGTGCACAGGTGTGGCAGTTACACTGCAAAAACTGAAATCTAAGTATGATTCATTATCTCAAATAAGGGTGATATTTGCCTATTTTCTGTCTGATAAGATCTTTCTTCTCACTAAGCTGATTTTATGTTAGTGTTTTACTTGTTTTAAGGGTTTTGGTCCTAAATGATCTCAGAAAGATATTACAGCTTGTTGCTGAGATTTTATGACCTATATTGAGTAAATCATGTTTGAAACTAGAATATAAACTGATGCAAAGCTGGGTCATCAACACTCACAAGTATAAAACTACTTTTTTAAAGTGATAATTTCTTACTTCAAGCATGAAAAAAAAAATCATGATTTTGACACAATTTGTGTCTCATAATTAAAACAAATGACAGCCAAATTGACAAAATGACTGTTTTATTTTCAATGAAACAATAGAAAATACGTACTCATATAGTAGTACAGTCGGCACAGTACAGTAAACTGACAGTTAATATTTAAACATTTAAGATGTGACATTTCAAACAATTTTGAACAGAAATAGTTCATGCACATTCAGAGGGGCCGGGCTGTATATATGCGCACTGATTGACTGAAAGAGCACGCACTTGGCGCGATGATGTCATGTTATCGATGGAAAAATGCATTTTTAGACCATATGACTTGCCTGAGCGGCTAGGAGACCCCGAGAGTAACAAGCGGTTGCTTTGTTGCCTTTCCATTAAGAATAATACATTAGTTTTTAGTATAAGTTTGCTGGTTTCAAGAAATGTAATGCAGAGCGCATATCATTATGTCAAGATAATGGCACTAGCATTTACTTAATTTAAGAATATTTTTCAACATATTGACCAAAAAGGTCTCATTTTTTTTCTTTCTTTCTTGCACTTGATATTAGTGACAATAATCTTATTTTAAGGTATTTTTGGGTTCATTGAGGTTAGCTAATTTGACTTGTTTTGGAAAGTCTTGCCAAGCCACATTTTCTTGTTCTATTGGCAGATAATTTTGCTTAGTTCAAATAAAATACCCCTAATTTTTTTATTTTTGTTTTTGAACACTGACTTTTTGCTGTGTACACATCAGCTGTTTGATTGTAATGTGCAACTTAGTTGTATTTGCCAAAAATTTGAAATCCCCATGTAAAATCCCTATTGCTATTCAATAGCATTTATATGGCATATCGAATTACGTTAGGGTCGCGCCAGCTTGTAAACAGGAGGCCTTACTCTCGAGCGCTTTCTAACAGGCATGCATTGAAAAGGACAACGTCATCCAGAGACAGTCTACCATGAATACGCCTGTTTGCCCGCCAAGTGACTGAGTTGTTGCAGAGTCTGTACCTGGACTTAATGTCACACGTAACCCAGGTATCAAATTAGAACCGTTTGAGTTTACATAAATCTGTACTGGTATAAAAGTACCAAATTCGATACCAATCCCTCATGGTAAAATACATATTGTAGCATATTAAAAGTTGTGATTTAGTCATCATGGTATTACTTTAAATTACTTAACCTCTATTGGTTAATTGCAGTTTACAGACAGTAAATCTAAGCGTCTTTTGCCTCCAGCAGCAAAAGGTTGATGTTTGTGGTTTGAATAAAATGTCTGAACCACTAGACTGAATAAACTCAATGACATTGCATCTGGTGCAGAAGTTCTGTACTAACTCCAGTCTCACTCTGCAGCCACATTGCAAAATGTGACACTTGTTGGGTTTCTAACCAAAGAACTGCACAGCAACTCAGCCTTACATCAGATTTTTCGAATACTATAAAATTAGTGAAATACCAAACACACAATGCAGTAGTGTTGGGCAACATACATTATCTGTTTCAAATTATTTGTTGAACCACAACAATAGCTCAATAATAATATTTCACATTACATCAGCAGTGCTTTCAAAACCCAAAACCAATGAAGTTGGCACGTTGTGTAATTCGTAAATAAAAACAGAATACAATGATTTGCAAATCCTTTTCAACTTTTATTCAATTGAAAAGACTGCAAAGACAAGATATTTAATGTTCAAACTGAGAAACGTAACTTTTTTTTTGCGCTTCTGGGTGTTGTTGATAAATGGCTTTCGCTTTGCATATTAGAGTTTTAACTTGCACTAACAGATGTAGCGATTTATAGACATATTTTTTTGGGCAAATAATCATTAACTTAGAATGTAATGGCAGTAACACGTTGCAAAAAAGTTGGCACGGGGGCATTTTTACCACTTTCCTTTTAACAACACTCAGTAAACGTTTGGGAACTGAGGAGACCAATTTTTGAAGTTTTTCAGGTGAAATTATTTCCCATTCTTGCCTGATGTACAGCTTAAGTTGTTCAACAGTCCGGGGGTCTCCGTTGTGGTATTTTAGGCTTCATATTGCGCCACACATTTTCAATGGGAGACCGTTCTGGACTACAGGAAGGCCGGTCTAGTACTCGCACTCTTTTACTATGACGCCACGCTGTTGTAGCACGTGACTTGGCATTGTCTTGGTGAAATAAGCAGGGGCGTCCATGATAACGTTGCTTGAATGGCAACATATGTTGCTCCAAAACCTGTATGTACCTTTAAGCATTAACGGTTCCTTCACAGATGTGTAAGTCACCCATGCCTTGGGCACTAATACACCCCCATACCATCACAGATGCTGGCTTTTGAACGTTGCGCCTATAACAATCCGGATGCTTCTTTTCCTCTGTATTATCTGCTCATTCACAGAATATTAAGTGCATATTGTAGTCGCACTTCAGCACGTCATACATAAGAGTCGTTAATATTTGAAGGCAGTAGCTAGTCTCTCCACTTCCATTGTTATTAAAAAAACAACTGTAAGACCCATCCTTGTTTGCATTAGGCCTTAATGCCTTCTTGGCTAGCATTTAGGGACAAATACGATTTAGTATGATGCTTTGATTAAAAAAACCTGAAATGACTTCATAAAGAGAAGCTGACATTTCAAGCCGAAAAGTGCAAAGCCAAGGTTGATATTAGCCAAATTTCTACTGGAGTCAGACGTGAGTTGGAGTTCATAGGGCCACAAACACCACCACAATCTGATCAACATGTGCAGATACTGTTTGGACTCCCTCCTAAATGGAGTGGGACACCATGGAAACTAGCTTGGCAACCATAACAAAGTTCTCAAAGTCAGCCTCCTGTAAGACGCCTTGATCAGCCGAGACATCCAAAACATAAAAGTAGTCCCTATGAATCATCTTTGTCATTTTTGCAGCGTTACCTACTTGATGTAAGACACAAATAGATATTCTTTACTTCACAGTGCAGGGTTTGCCGCGCCCAAGGCCCAAAAGCTCGAGCTGACTGTCGAGAGTTGCAAGATTTACGACCACTTATGGATCCAAACCACACATTAAGATTAACTTCTTACAGATAAACAAACTGTGGGAGACAAAATAATATTGAGCCGGCCTTAATGACTTTTTTCACTAACCAGCGAGCAAGACCACTCATTGGCAGCGCGCGGAACGTGCGTGTGCGAGCCAGCTGCCGGAGCAGCTGCCGGCCATCGCACCATTCTGTATAAATCAGACAGAAATGGTACGCGTTGGCAATGACGGCAGTGCCAGCACAGAATCACACACAGATGTTCCTCTCATACGGAACCCGGAATATGATCAAAGTCCCCATTACACTGTAGTGATTGTCTTCAGTGTATGGAAGCTGCATGCTCGTCGGTCCGTATTGACTTTGGACTCACGAACTGGAACCTAGCACTTCACTTAGTTCTCCTCCAAGCAGACAAGCTCCGATGGAGAGATAATTTTGCAGGTCATGCCGAGAGAACAGAGATTCCACTCAGGAATGTGTGGAATGACATGCTTGTTTTGTGCACAAAAACATGTTTGAGGCTGCTGGCATCGCGGAGGTCAATACAGGCTGAGAAAGCATAGGTTGTGTTAGAAGTGCGTGGAGCCTCAACTGCGAAATTACACCCACGATTTAACGTAGCCATTTTCAAAAGTCCTGTTGATGGTTGAAAAATTGTCTCTGATTCCGGTTGTTCGTGGAATTCGGGAAGATTCATCCATTTCTTTCAAGCATGTTTATGGGCAAGAAAGTCTCTGATCATAATGTAAGTCAGGGGTCACCAACCTTTTTGAAACCAAGAGCTACTTCTTGGGTACTGATTAATGCGAAGGGCTACCAGTTTAAAAACACTTAAATAAATTGCCAGAAATAGCCAATCTGCTCAATTTACCTTTAACTCTGTTATTATTAATAATTAATGATATTTACACTTAATTGAACGGTTTAAAAGAGGAGAAAACACGAAAAAAATTACAATTAAATTTTGAAACATAGTATGTCTTCAATTTCGACTCTTTAAAATTCAAAATTCAACCGAAAAAAAGAAGAGAAAAACTAGCTAATTCGAATCTTTCTGAAAAAATAAAAAAAATAATTTATAGAACATCATTAGCAATTTTTCCTGATTAAGATTAATTTTAGAATTTTGATGACATGTTTTAAATAGGTTAAAATCCAATCTGCACTTTGTTAGAATATATAATAAATAAATATAACAAATTGGACCAAGCTATATTTCTAACAAAGACAAATCATTATTTCTTCTAGATTTTCCAGAACAAAATTTTTTTTAAAAATTCAAAATACTTTGAAATAAGATTTAAATTTGATTCTACAGATTTTCTAGATTTGCCAGAATAATTTTTTTGAATTTTAATCATAATAAGTTTGAAGAAATCTTTCACAAATATTCTTCGTCGAAAAAACAGAAGCTAAAATGAAGAATTAAATTAAAATGTATTTATTATTCTTTATAATAAAACAAACAAATTTACTTGAACATTGATTTAAATTGTCAGGAAAGAAGAGGAAGGAATTTAAAAGGTAAAAAGGTATATGTGTTTAAAAATCATTTTAAGGTTGTATTTTTTCTCTAAAATTGTCTTTCAGAAAGTTATAAGAGGCAAAGTAAAAAAATTAATGAATTTATTTAAAAAAGTGAAGACCAAGTCTTTAAAATATTTTCTTGGATTTTCAAATTCTATTTGAGTTTTGTCTCTCTTAGAATTAAAAATGTCGGGCAAAGCGAGACCAGCTTGCTAGTAAATAAATACAAATTAAAAAAATAGAGGCAGCTCACTGGTAAGTGCTGCTATTTGAGCTATTTTTAGAACAGGCCAGCGGGCTACTCATCTGGTCCTTACGGGCTACCTGGTGCCCGCGGGCACCGCGTTGGTGACCCCTGATGTAAGTCCTCATGTGTCCAGGGACGTATTTCCTGAGTTTATAAACATAATAAAAATGCTAAAAAATATCGATGTAATCATAGTAGTATCTACTAGTTACGCTCCTGTACTTGCTATCATTACAGTGGATGTTAGGCGTAGATCCACCAATGGCGTTTGTTTACATTTTGACGTTGGTGAGCTACGGTGTGTAGTGAAGCATGTTTAGCTATTCCTCGTCCTGCTTGTAAGAAACATACTTAATTTGCCGCCAAGGAGGAGAGGATTAGTGAACTCCCCCTCTGCTCGTAAACCAGGGGAGCAGACCAGATCTTTTCAGAGGCGGTATAGTTCCGAATATGATTCATTAGTATCGCGGTACTATACTAATACCGGTATAGCGTACAACCCTACATCCCAGAGGTCAATACAGGCTGAGAAAGGATAGGTTGTGTTAGAAGTGTGTGGAGCCTCAACTGCGAAATTACACCCACAATTTAACGTAGCCATTTTCAAAAGTCATGTTGATGGTTGAAAAATTGCCTCTGTTTCCGGTTGTTCGTGCAATTGGTGAAGATTCATCCATTTCTTTCAAGCATGTTTATGGGCAAGAACGTCTCTGGTCATAATGTAAGTCCTCATGTGTCCAGGGACGTATTTCCTGAGTTTATAAACATATTATAAATGTTTTAAAAACTAAAAAATATTTTGTGATGCTAAAACATATCGATGTAATCATAGTAGTATCTACTAGATACGCTCCTGTACTTGGTATCATTACAGTGGATGTTAGGTACTTTTCAGAGGCGGTATAGTTCCGAATATGATTCAATAGTATTGCGGTACTATACTAATACCAGTATACCGCACAGCCCTACATAGCAGAGGTCTATACAGGCAGAGAGAGCATAGGTTGTGTTAGAAGTGCGTGGAGCCTCAACTGCGAAATTACACCCACAATTTAACGTAGCTATTTTCAAAAGTCATGTTGATGGTTGAAAAATTGTCTCTGTTTCCAGTTGTTCGTGCAATTGGGGAAGATTCATCCATTTCTTTCAAGCATGTTTATGGGCAAGAATGTCTCTGGTCATAATGTAAGTCCTCATGTGTCCAGGGACCTATTTCCTGAGTTTATAAACATATTATAAATGTTTTAAAAACTAAATAATATTTTGTGATGCTAAAACATATCGATGTAATCATAGTAGTATCCACTAGATACGCTCCTGTACTTGGTATCATTACAGTGGATGTTAGGTAGTTTTCAGAGGCGGTATAGTTCCGAATGTGATTCATTAGTATTGCGGTACTATACTAATACCGGTATAGCGTACAACCCTACATCACAGAGGTCAATACACGCTGAGAAAGCATAGGTTGTGTTAGAAATGCGCAGAGCCTCAACTGGGAAATTACACCCACAATTTAACGTAGCCATTTTCAAAAGTCATGTTGATGGTTGAAAAATTGCCTCTGTTTCCGGTTGTTCATGCAATTGGGGAAGATTCATCCATTTCTTTCAAGCATGTTTATGGGCAAGAACGTCTCTGGTCATAATGTAAGTCCTCATGTGTCCAGGGACGTATTTCCTGAGTTTATAAACATATTATAAATGCTTTAAAAACTAAAAAATATTTTGTGATGCTAAAACATATCAATGTAATCATAGTAGTATCCACTAGATACGCTCCTGTACTTGGTATCATTACAGTGGATGTTAGGTAGTTTTCAGAGGCGGTATAGTTCCGAATGTGATTCATTAGTATTGCGGTACTATACTAATACCGGTATAGCGTACAACCCTACATCACAGAGGTCAATACACGCTGAGAAAGCATAGGTTGTGTTAGAAATGCGCAGAGCCTCAACTGGGAAATTACACCCACAATTTAACGTAGCCATTTTCAAAAGTCATGTTGATGGTTGAAAAATTGCCTCTGTTTCCGGTTGTTCGTGCAATTGGGGAAGATTCATCCATTTCTTTCAAGCATGTTTATGGGCAAGAACGTCTCTGGTCATAATGTAAGTCCTCATGTGTCCAGGGACGTATTTCCTGAGTTTATAAACATATTATAAATGTTTTAAAAACTAAAAAATATTTTGTGATGCTAAAACATATCGATGTAATCATAGTAGTATCTACTAGATACGCACCTGTACTTGATATCATTACAGTGGATGTTAGGTACTTTTCAGAGGCGGTATAGTTCCGAATATGATTCAATAGTATTGCGGTACTATACTAATACCAGTATACCGCACAGCCCTACATAGCAGAGGTCTATACAGGCAGAGAGAGCATAGGTTGTGTTAGAAATGCGTGGAGCCTCAACTGCAAAATTACACCCACAATTTAACGTAGCTATTTTCAAAAGTCATGTTGATGGTTGAAAAATTGTCTCTGTTTCCGGTTGTTCATGCAATTGGGGAAGATTCATCCATTTCTTTCAAAGCATGTTTATGGGCAAGAACGTCTCTGGTCATAATGTAAGTCCTCATGTGTCCAGGGACCTATTTCCTGAGTTTATAAACATATTATAAATGTTTTAAAAACTAAAAAATATTTTGTGATGCTAAAACATATCGATGTAATCATAGTAGTATCTACTAGATACGCACCTGTACTTGATATCATTACAGTGGATGTTAGGTACTTTTCAGAGGCGGTATAGTTCCGAATATGATTCAATAGTATTGCGGTACTATACTAATACCGGTATACCGCACAGCCCTACATAGCAGAGGTCTATACAGGCAGAGAGAGCATAGGTTGTGTTAGAAATGCGTGGAGCCTCAACTGCGAAATTACACCCACAATTTAACGTAGCTATTTTCAAAAGTCATGTTGATGGTTGAAAAATTGTCTCTGTTTCCGGTTGTTCATGCAATTGGGGAAGATTCATCCATTTCTTTCAAAGCATGTTTATGGGCAAGAACGTCTCTGGTCATAATGTAAGTCCTCATGTGTCCAGGGACCTATTTCCTGAGTTTATAAACATATTATAAATGTTTTAAAAACTAAAAAATATTTTGTGATGCTAAAACATATCGATGTAATCATAGTAGTATCTACTAGATACGCACCTGTACTTGATATCATTACAGTGGATGTTAGGTAGTTTTCAGAGGCGGTATAGTTCCGAATGTGATTCATTAGTATTGCGGTACTATACTAATACCGGTATACCGTACAATCCTACACAATACTATATTACAAATTACAACAGTAGTGCATATCTATTTAAGGATGGTGGTAAGTGAAAGGGTTCCCCAGATAAGCTAGAAGAAGCTTTTGGCAGGGGGTCCAGAGGTCAGTATATGCATGGAATGCTGAGACATGGTGGCAAGCACAAAAACGCGATATGACAAAAACAAAATAGGACCACAAAAGCAAGCATACACATACATACATATATTCAACCACCCAAAAGTAGTCTACCCCGGAGCCACATGTGACTATGCTAATCCTCTAAAGGAGCACTAGCCATTCACATGAGGCATTAGAGATAGGTGGTTAATAGTATGATTTCAGTTTCTTTTTGAAGTTGGAGAATGAATACAGCATCCTGAGGCTCTTATCAAGCCAGTTCCAGATCTTTGGTCCCCTGCATACAACACTTTGAGCAGTACAAGCCAGTAGACAATGTTTACCTGATATCAGGTCAAAGTTACGAGTGTTGTGGGCATGCCGGGTACGATAGATAGGAACCAAGCTACAGAGCCTGAGATTCAGCCTGTGGATGACTTGATAGGTTAGACAAGCATTGTGATAAATATTGAACTCTGTCAGTCTTAGGAGATGATAATTATGGAATAGATGTCGAGTGGGGGCATTAAACTTGGACCATGACAAGGCCCGTATGATTTTCAGAGGCGGTGATTCATTAGTATCGCGGTACTATACTAATACCGGTATAGCGTATAACCCAACATCACAGAGGTCAATACAGGCTGAGAAAGCATAGGTTGTGTTAGAAGTGCGTGGAGCCTCAACTGCGAAAATTACACCCACAATTTAACGTAGCCATTTTCAAAAGTCATGTTGATGGTTGAAAAATGGTCTATGTTTCCGTTTTTTCATGCAATTGGGGAAGATTCACCCATTTCTTTCAAGCATTGTTATGAAGACCGCTTTAATTTGAAAGTTTAATTCAAACTTAAAAACACGCAAACACACAGATTAACTGGCACAATAACAAGTTATTTGCTCGATGTAGAGGCAATTAATGCAGAGAGAAAACTAAAAAAGCCTATTATAAATGAAAATCAGAGATTCATAGGGTATCAAAAGTATCAAAAGCATGCAAAATATTATTCTGCAGTGCGATGTTTATGGGCAAGAAAGTCTCTGGTCATAATGTAAGTCCTCAAGTGTCCAGGTACGTATTTCCTGAGTTTATAGACATAGTATACATTTTTTTTAAACTAAAAAATATTTTGTGATGCTAAAACATATCGATGTAATCATAGTAGTATCTACTAGATACACTCCTGTACTTGGTATCATTACAGTGGATGTTAGGTACTTTTCATAGTTCAGAATATGATTCATTAGTATCGCGGTACTATACAAATACCGGTATACTGTACAACCCTACATAGCAAAGGTCAATACAGGCTGAGAAAGCATAGGTTGTGTTAGAAGTGCGTGGAGCCTCAACTGCGAAATTACACCCACAATTTAACGTAGCCATTTTCAAAACTCATGTTGATGGTTGAAAAATGTTCTCTGTTTCCGGTTGTTCATGCAATTGGGGAAGATTCATCAATTTTTTTTAAGCATTGTTATGAAGACCGCTTTGATTTGAAAGCTTTATTCATTTGCAAACGTAAAAACACGCTTAACTGAAAAATTAAAATGTATTTGCTTGATATAGAGGCAATGAGTGCAGAGAGCAAACTAAAAAAAGCCTATCATAAATGAAAATCAGAGATTCGTAGGGTATCAAAAGTATCAAAAGCATGCAAAATATTATTCGACAGTGTGATGTTTATGGGCAACAAAGTCTCTGGTCATAATGTAAGTCCTCATATGTCCGGGGATGTATTTCCTGAGTTTTTAAACATAATGTACATTTTTTAAAAACTAAAAAAGATTTTGTGATGCTGAAAAATATCAATGTAATCATAGTAGTATCTAGTAGATACACTCTTGTACTTGGTATCATTACAGTGGATGTTAGGTACTTTTCAGAGGCGGAATATTACAGAGTATGATTTTTTGATTGATTGATCGATTGATTGAGACTTTTATTAGTAGATTGCACAGTACAGTACATATTCCGTACAATTGACCATTAAATGGTAACACCCGAATGAGTTTTTCAACTTGTTTAAGTCGGGGTCCACGATAATCAATTCATGGTAATGATTCATTAGTATCGCGGTACTATACTAATACCGGTATACCGTACAACCCTACATCACAGTAGTAGTAGTAGTATCTAGTAGATACGCTCCTATACTTGGTATCATTACAGTGGATTTTACTTTTCAGAGGGGGTATAATACCAAACATGATTAATTAGTAGTAATAAGGCGCACTGTCGAGTTTGGAGAAAATGAAAGGATTTTAAGTCTGAAAAATATGGTAACTATCGCCATCCGTGCACTGGAAACAAATCTCATCTGCGAGTGCATTAACATAACGCTTGAGTGTTAGGTCTCGGACAAAGATGACTTTGTTTTAAAAATGCCCCGCTAAGCTTTGACGTCTTCTTTCAAAATGAGCGATTATATTTTGAGAACGCATTATTTTTAAATGAACAAAGTATATTGACCTAAGAAGAATTATGCCAACCGAACGGTTCCTGTTCTCGCGGTGAGGTGAGGACCGTTTGGCTCTGTGTTGACTTTTCCTCTTCTAGTCGGAAATGGACAAACAGCTCAGTCAGCTGTGAAAGCCGGCGTGTGATGGTTTCCTCGGGAATACCCGGGAGAAAACAGCCGGTTGATTCCAGTGGTAGACTCCCTTAATCCTTCTCTCAGGCAAGTCAATGATATCCAGACAAGTCGTGATTCTCCCTGACCTGCAAATACACGCTCTACTTCACTGCCAAATAAAGTATTGTATTATTGTGTGAATGCTTCGGAGCATTTCGACCGTTCCACCATCAAAACATTCCTCTTAATTAGGACAAAAAAATAAAGTTGTTTTTTGAAGTGGAAAAATCCCCGGTTTCCCCAAAATTCCAGGAATTCCGTAATACCATTTTTCAATTCAACATGTTACTACTTCAACATTTCTCCACCGATTTGAAAAAAATGAACACCAACCATTTTAACTCATTCAGATCATTCAAGTTATTTACCATTTTCAAAAAAAATCCCACTTTTCCCAAAATTCCCAAATTTCCAGGAAGTTCCCATTGAAAGGAATCGGACATTTTTCCAAGTTCCACAATTACCCCACATTCTTCAACCCATTCAAACCATTCCACCTTCAACACATTCCACCATTCTGAAAATTCAAACTGCCCTTTTTCCAAGTTCCAAAAAATTCCCAATTTTCCTGAAATTCCCTAATACCATTTACTACTTCAACATTTCTTGCCCGTTTTAAACAATTCTAACACCAACCAATTCAGCTCATTAAGGACATTCATGCTCATAATCATTTTCAAAGCTTTTCCCAAATTTCCAGGAAGTTCCCATTGAAATGGATGGGACATGTTTCCAAGTTCCACAATTCCCACATTCTTCAACCCATTCAAACCATTCCACCATTCTGGAAATTCAAACTACCCTTTTTCCAAGTTCAAAAAAATTCCATATTTTCCCGAAATTCCCTAATACCATTTACTACTTCAACATTTCTTGCCCGATTTAAATAATTCTAACACCAACCAATTCAGCTCATTAAGGACATTCATGCTCTTAATTATTTTCAAAAAATTACGCTTTTCCCCAAATTTCCAAATTTCCAGGAAGTTCCCATTGAAATGAATGGGACATTTTTCCAAGTTCCTCAATTCCCACATTCTTCAACCCATGCAAACCATTCCACCATTCTGGAAATTCAAACTTTACTTTTTCCAAGTTCCAAAAAATTCCAGATTTTCCCGAAATTCCCCATTACCATTTACTACTTCAACATTTCTTGCCCGATTTAAACAATTCTAACACCAACCAATTCAGCTCATTTTCAAAAAATTACGCTTTTCCCAAATTTCCAGGAAGTTCCCATTGAAATGGATGGGACATGTTTCCAAGTTCCACAATTCCCACATTCTTCAACCCATTCAAACCATTCCACCATTCTGGAAATTCAAACTACCCTTTTTCCAAGTTCAAAAAAATTCCAGATTTTCCCGAAATTCCCTAATACCATTTACTACTTCAACATTTCTTGCCCGATTTAAATAATTCTAACACCAACCAATTCAGCTCATTAAGGACATTCATGCTCTTAATCATTTTCTAAAAATTACGCTTTTCCCCAAATTCCCAAATTTCCAGGAAGTTCCCATTGAAATGAATGGGACATTTTTCCAAGTTCCTCAATTCCCACATTCTTCAACCCATGCAAACCATTCCACCATTCTGGAAATTCAAACTTTACTTTTTCCAAGTTCCAAAAAATTCCAGATTTTTCCGAAATTCCCCATTACCATTTACTACTTCAACATTTCTTGCCCGATTTAAACAATTCTAACACCAACCAATTCAGCTCATTAAGGACATTCACGCTCTTAACCATTTTCTAAAAAAAGTCACACTTTTCAAAAAATTCCCAAATTTCCAGGAAGTTCCCATTAAAATGAATGGGACTTTTTTCCAAGTTGCACAATTCTCACATTTTTCAACTTTTTCGAACCATTCCAACATTAACACATTCCACTCATCCTGGACATTATAACTAACACTTTCCCTAGTTAGCATTTCAGTTCAGCACCAGCTCTTCAACATTCAAACCATTCCAACATTCAAACTATTCTTACATTCATACTACATTCTGTCAGCATTTTAGTTCAACTTCAGCATTCACACGCAATTCCTTCAGGAATTGCCTCTTCTAGTTTAGAATTGTATTTTGACTCAATGTGTTTGAGTGAACGATTAGTAAGTGATGACGTCCCCAAAAGTCCAGTGTTTACCTCACAATATTCCATATTTGGTCATAGAGACATGAAAACCGCCAAGTAACATATTTTCCTTCGCGAGTCATACTTCATCAATCAGAACTTGGGAGGGGAAAATAGAAGAAATGTGCGCTCAATATGAGGAGAGCGAGACAGTGAGAGATGAGACAGAGTCGTGCTTGCAGAGTCTAAAGCCGTTACTCGTCATTTCAGCATGACGGCCCACAGTCGTCCCGGAAAAGGCTAAGCCGGAGCGCTCTTTCAGCGCCCCGCGTCAACGATGGAGTGGAGTCTCCAGTCTGCCCCCCCAGAGTTTCTGCACGGCGCAGTATAATTCATGGGTGGCCAAACATAGTCAAGTGTGGCTGAAACAGAACGAAGACACACAACCTCAGCAGCCGTTTATGAATGACGCCGATTGTGCGTGGGTGTGAGTCCTTTTTTTTTTTTTTTTTTTTTTTTTTGCTTTACTGGCTAAGCAACTGAGTCTAAAAACATTTGAGAAAACATTCCAAGTGGCTCTAAGAGTGAAGTTAATCCATTTTTCTACTCTACAAAAACAAATTCCTCAAATCCGAGCTTGCTGTGAGGACTTAAAGGGAGCTTTTGCAAGACCGGTGCCAGTGGTGGAGGTTTAATAGCCTTCGACTTCGGCGTTGGCACAGTGTTCTCATTTATGGAATTGTTTTATGTGTTTTTCCCTTCAATTTACTAATCAGAAATGGCCATGTATAAGCATAAGAGAATTTATGGTTGTAATAATTGACTTTCAAATTAAAATGGTTGATTTGGAAATAATTCCATCTACGAAACCCAAAACCAGTGAAGTTGGGACATTGTGTAATTCGTAAATAAAAACAGAATACAATGATTTGCAAATTATTTTCAACCTATATTCAATTGAATAGACTGCAAAGACAAGATATATTTAATGTTCGAACTGAGAAACGTAACTTTTTTTTTTTTGCGTTTCTGGGTGTTGTTGATAAATGGCTTTTGCTTTGCATAGTAGAGTTTTAACTTGCACTTACAGATGTAGCGAGAACTGTAGATACTGACAGTGGTTTTCTGAAGTGTTCCTGAGTCCATGTGGTGATATCCTTTATACACTGATGTCGCTTTTTGATGCAGTACCGCCTGAGGGATTGAAGGTCCGTAATATCATCGCTTACGTGCAGTGATTTCTCCAGATTCTCTGAACCTTTTAACGATATTACGAACCGTAAATGGTGAAATCCCTAAATTCCTTGCAATAGCTCGTTGACAAATGTTGTTCTTCAACTGTTCGACAATTTGCTCACAAATTTGTTCACAAAGTGGTGACCCTCGCCCCATCCTTGTTTGTGAATGACTGAGCATTTCATGGAAGCTGTTCCCAATTAGCCTGTTCACCTGTGGAATGTTCCAAATAAGTGTTTGATGAGCATCCCTCATCTTTCTCAGTCTTTTTTGCCACTTGTGCCAGCTTTTTTGAAACATGTTGCAGGCTTTAAATTCCAAATGAGCTAATATTTGCAAGAAATAAAGTTTTCCAGTTCGAACATTAAATATCTTGTCTTGGCAGTCGATTCAATTGAATATAAGTTGAAAATGATTTTGCAGCCCTTTGAGACACTCGGGATTTAAGGCTATATAAGTAAACTTTGATTGATATGCAAAACATTGCTTGGAGTGATGAATGAAGAATTATAGAAACGCTACGGACTGTTATATTTCCGGTTCAAGGCAACAAACAGGAAGTACATTTGAACTTGTTCAAAAGACGTTGCCACAGCACAAACAATAACACACCTTTTTAGTGTCTCCGTCGGTGTAAAATGAAAACTATTTTTTGAATACAAAACAACATGAAGAAAAAAAACAACAATTAACCACAGCGTTTTATAGGACGAAGAATTCCAAGCGTTGGGAAAAAAGTAGCGGCTTATAGTCTAAAAAATATGGTACTTAGCCAAACGTCGCTGCGTTGGAATATATTTGGCTTCAAATTGAACAAGTAATTGGATAAACAAATTTTGGAAAGTGAGAACAACAAAAAAAGGCAACAAACCAACCACCCAACCCAGTTTTTCCAACAAGGCAAACATCATAATTTCAAGATTGAGATTTTTGCTAACAGAGACATTTTTTGGCTTGTTTATTACTTATTGATAAATACGAGTTATTGACCTTCAAACTACAATGATAGAAAATACAAATGAGAGACAAAGGTTACTTGCAGTATTATTATATATTATGATTACAATAGGCCCTGCGATGAGGTGGCGACTTGTCCAGGGTGTACCCCGCCTTCCGCCCGATTGTAGCTGAGATAGGCTCCAGCGCCCCCCGTGACCCCGAAGGGAATAAGCCGTAGAAAATGGATGGATGGATGATTACAATAGTGGTTAACTTGGTGTCAAAATAATGCTGGCAAAAAAATGTTTATCTGCAATTATTTATGAGACGATACATCGTCCAGCATAATTTGTTAATGGCTGAGGCTGAGCTCCTCCTTTGCTCGGTGCTACAAAAAAGTATTTGAATTCTGTCACTGCTAGGTGTCAAGGTGAAGCGGAAAGTCTTGGGCCGAGAGACAGAAATACCATACCAAAGCCTCATTGACCTCATTGTATGATGCTGTGCCCAGTTCCTTAGCGAACACCCTTATGTGATGTGGTGAACGCCCACCTAAATCCGGGGTTTAAGCCACTGTCGGTAAAGTTACAGAAAGGTCATGCATGAAAGAGACCGGTTAGCCTGTCTCTAAGGTACACGCTTACGTAAATATTGACTGGATTTAAAGGGCTGTGTAAATTGTCCACTGGTAGAGAAGCAGTAATGATAACTCATGAGCTCACTTGATGTCGTCCCTTCACTTTGAACATGTTTGAAAGTGTTGGCTTTCACCAGTTGATGAATCACCTTTCCTTACACAAGTTCTTCCCCGCATAAATGCATGTTTAACATAATACTCTGTTTGCCATCTTCACAAGTGTGAGTTGAGATTTAATTTTGGCATTTTACGTCCCAAGGGCATGTTACATTTATATTTAAACCTGTGCTTTTTATTGAGATGAATCACACTTTTGAAATTATAATGATTAATCACTCGCTTACTTAACTTCTATATTTAGACATAAATGCAATTATTGTCAAAACGTTAAATGCACGTCAATTATTTGCTCAAAACTTGTCTTGTCTGGGTGTATTAAATACGCCAGCAGACACACCAGTCAAAGTCTGTTCACTAATCTTTGCACTGACATATGCATTGACCTGTTCCCAGACCGTAAAACAACCTGATTTAGGTAATCATCCGCGGTTAAGGTAAAGGAGCATGTTCAAAAATTGGTTTTGTCATTAATCTGCGTATATACATCATAAATACAATACATTGTTGCGATTAATTGCATGAGTTTAATCGTAGATTTGCACATCCCTAATTAAACTAGTGTTGTCAAGGGATTAACATTTTTGATCAGATTAATCGCAAGATTGCTGAAAATTAATTCTAATTAGAGATGTCCGATAATGGCTTTTTTGCCGATATCGGATATTCCGATATTGTCCAACTCTTAATTACCGATTCCGATATCAACCGATACCGATATATACAGTCGTGGAATTAACACATTATTATGCCTAATTTTTGTTGTGATGCCCCGCTGGATGCATTAAACAATGTAACAAGGTTTTCCAAAATAAATCAACTCAAGTTATGGAAAAAAATGCCAACATGGCACTGCCATATTTATTATTGAAGTCACAAAGTGCATTATTTTTTTTAACATGCCTCAAAACAGCAGCTTGGAATTTGGGACATGCTCTCCCTGAGAGAGCATGAGGAGGTTGAAGTGGGTAGGCGGGGTAGCGGGGGGGTGTATATTGTAGCGTCCCGGAAGAGTTAGTGCTGCAAGGGGTTCTCTGTATTTGTTCTGTTGTGTTTATGTTGTGTTACGGTGTGGATGTTCTCCTGAAATGTGTTTGTCATTCTTGTTTGGTGTGAAGTGTGGCGCATATTTGTAACAGTGTTAAAGTTGTTTATACGGCCACCCTCAGTGTGACCTGTATGGCTGTTGACCAAGTATGAATTGCATTCACTTGTGTGTGTGAAAAGCTGTAGATATTATGGGATTGGGCAGGCACGCAAAGGCAGTGCCTTTAAGGTTTATTGGCGCTCTGTACTTCTACCTACGTCCGTGTACACAGCGGCGTTTTAAAAAGTCATACATTTTACTTTTTGAAACCGATACAGATAATTTCCGATATTACATTTTATAGCATTTATCAGCCGATAATATCGGTAGCCTGATATTATCAGAAAATGGTAAATATTATCCCTAATTATAATTATAAATGAATAAAAAAACATTAATTGTGTTTGATTTCAAGAGACTCAAGAAAGAAGGAAGTATGCACTTATGTTAATTTTTCAGGACAAAACATTTAGTGCTAAACAAGAAATACAAACTACAAACATGATAAAACGATAGCTTACTGTACAATGTCTGCTCTTACCTCGATGATGACTGATAGGATGTCCCATACCATACCAACTTTATTTATAAAGCCCTTTAAAAACAACCACAGTTGAAGAACAAAGGGCAGTACACCACAAATAAATACAGGCTGAGGACAGACTAAAAAATAACTTTTAAAACAGAGGTAAAATACACACACACACACACATATACATATATATACATATATATACACGTTAGGTCAGAAAAAACTCATAGGCTACATCATCCCCACAAGCCCGCACCGCAGGCCGCCCAACGTATATTCCGCTCTACCCCCGGTATTGAGCACTGTATATCTTCCTATTTAGATGAAGAATTAATCATGATGCACACGAAGGGTTAACAAGGAAATGTCTCCCTGCAGACACTGTCTTTGTTTGTGTGTTTGTCTCCAACACCCGGTATGAATTGAATGTCACAGATGAACAGCTTCTAGATTCAAGGCTAAATGATAAAATTATGATAAATGGGTTATACTTTTATAGCGCTTTTCTACCTTCAAGGTACTCAAAGCGCTTTGACAGTATTTCCACATTCACCCATTCACACACACATTCACACACTGATGGCGGGAGCTGCCATGCAAGGCGCTAACCAGCAGCCATCAGGAGCAAGGGTGAAGTGTCTTGCCCAAGGACACAACGGACGTGACTAGGATGGTAGAAGGTGGGGATTGAACCCCAGTAACCAGCAACCCTCCGATGGCTGGCACGGCCACTCTACCAACTTCGCCACGCCGCCCCTAAATCCTACTAATAGTCAGGTGAAAGGTATGATTTATAATAGAGAATAACTTGGACAAAGCTGAGATTCGATGAGCAGCAGGACATCGATGCCGGCTCACAGTAAAGGCATCAAAGGGCTACTTAGCTGTCTGTAACATTGCGCCGCTAAGAAATGCTTTGTCTGCATTAGCGCTAATAATAATAATATCGCTAATAGTTGGTTAATATTCAGGCCACGATATGTATATAGAATATTGTTGGCGGGTTTTGGATGAGTATTTAGAGAGTTTTGTTGGCAAAATAGAGAGCCCCCATTGACTACATCGTTAGCAGACTTTTTATGTATTTATTTATTTTCATTTTTATTTATTTATTATTTATTCACCTTCTGGTACCCCAGCATCTCCAAAACCCTCGAATCTAGTCTCCAAACATCCCAGAACAAGCTAGTCAGGTTACTTCTAGACCTCCACCCCAGATCCCACCTCACTCCTACCCACTTCTCCAAAGTGGGCTGGCTCAAGGTGGAGGACAGAGTAAAACAACTTGCACTGAGCCTAGTCTATAAAATTCGCTACACCTCCCTGATACCGAAGTACATGTCAAACTACTTCCTTAACGTAAATGATCGCCATAACCACAACACCAGGGGGAGCTCCACAAACCACGTTAAACCCAGATTCCGATCTAACAAAGGTCTTAACTCATTCTCCTTCTATGCCACATCAATATGGAATGCACTCCCAACAGGTGTAAAAGAAAGTGCATCTCTACCCTCCTTCAAAACCACACTAAAAGAACACCTCCAGGCAACTACAACCCGAGACTAACACCCTCCCCCTCCACATCCCACCTCCCTGGATTGTAATTAATCAAATGTAAATAATCAAATGTATATACTTGTTCTTATGCTTTCTGAACTCACTATGTTCACTGCTCGCTGTACATATCCTACCAAGTCAGACCTACACTGTTTCAATGTCCATTTCTCAGATGATATAATTGTTGATGACTGAAGTGTTGATATCAAGGAAACCTAACCCCCCCGCCCCAACCCCCTCCACATCCCACACCCCGGATTGTAAATAATGTAAATAATTCAATGTATATACTCTGATGATTAACTTGTGTGATGACTGTATTATGCTGACAGTATATATTTATACCATGAATTGATTAACGTGGACCCCGACTTAAACAAATTGAAAAACGTATTCGGGTGTTACCATTTAGTGGTCAATTGTACGGAATATGTACTGTACCGTGCAATCTACTAATAAAAGTCTCAATCAATCAATCAATCAGTATGTCTTAAAATGCATAATAAAAAGAAAAAACATGTGTTCATGTCTTATACAGGGATTGTGAATGATAGACAGCATATCTCCGTCTAATTTTTGCGTATTTCCAGTATGACTGATCTAATAATATGGTCAGAGTGCAGAAGCGTTCCCGATGTGACGTCAATCTACGGAAATAGCCGAAGGTATTCGGAGCGGAATATTCCAAATGGCTGACTGAATTTGCGGCATTTTGTGATGTTTAAACTGTGTTTTTACATACTTTGCGGATTGTGAATACGATTGGATATGGTTTAATGGATACAATGAAACACAATTAAGCATATAAAATCAACTTGTTTTTCCACTCTACTGGTACTTTAAGAAGGAAGTTCTTTGGTGAAAACTCATTCCTACAGAGTGTTCATAATGCTTTGTCAGTTGACTGTTCCATCGTGGTTTTTTTTGGTACAGTACATTCAAAGTTCCAGACAACACTGTCGTTGGAGTCCTTAAAATACAAATTGTGTTACATAGCAATCCGTAATTTTTTCCCGAAAAAGTTAAGCCCCCACGTGATGTGACGTGAACGGTAGGTTTGGACATCACTGGGTCTATATCTTGTTATTTTTAATCAGTTGTTTATTTTTTTAAATCTTTCTTTTTAGAGACTACCATCAAGATTTACTCTGTAAAAGTTACGATCTGGTCGCATGTCTGCAAAGGCCGTGTCTCCCAGGATGCAAAGGACAGCAAGAAGCATCTTACAGATAAGAATGCTTGTTTTATTCCAGTATGAGGCACACAATCCTACAGGGCACTGACTTAGCGCGAAGCTAACTGGAACTCAAAGGGTCGCCGACGGCGAAAAACTAGAAAGTCGTAATGTAGCAGTGACGATGCGTAACCGGGAGGGAACGATCTTGACAGTAAGTTTGTGAATACCCAATAATTTTGTGGAAAAACAACGCGATTGACTTTGGTGGAAATTCAGGTCATATTTAGTTTAGTTTAGTTTATTAAGGATCCCCATTAGTCTACACCGCAGTGGAGACTATTCTTCCTGGGGTCCAGGCAAAAACATCACACAATCACAAAACAAAAGATTAAAATGCAGTACAACATGATCAAATAATAAAATGTTGTAATACAAAAATAGCAACAACAAAGAACCAAAAAAATAATAATAACTTCGAGTTTACATAATATTGTTCATAACAAAGATAAAAAGAGCAATATAAAAATAGATATATATATATTTTTGCAAAAAAAATAAATAAAACAAAGAACCAATGGCCTAAAATATATACATTAGTGTACCAAAGACAAACAATAAGTGACGAAAAAAGTTCCCTCCACCATTTTCTACTGCTTGTCCCATAATCAATAAAATAGTCAATAAAAACAGTCATGACATTAGGTACAATCTAGAATAATCTCTTTCCGCAATACTTCTCCTCTTAGTCTATTCTTAAAACCCACTCTGCTGGTTAATGATACCAAATATTGTGGAAGTCGATTCCAGTAAGTGATTGCCCTATACATTACAGTCTTTTTCAAAACATCACTTTTGGGTTTAAGACGGGTGAAAGCACCTCTTAGGGCTAACCTGGTACCATAGTTGTGACTTTCACTAGCAAGCAACAGCTGAGTTCACTAGCAAGCAACAGCTGAGTTATAGAACGTCGTGTTATATTGGACTGCGTTATATTGAACTTTGAGTGTACTCAAATTTCCTATTGAGAGTGCAAATCTGGTATTCAACGTCTTCCGTATTGACTTGTTTGGTTCTGCAGCCTGTCACGAACGGATCGACTGCCCATTTGTGCATAGGCAACGCTAAAATAGCTTGAGAGATACATTTTAGGGATTTTGCCTTAAATGAACAATTAATTGCCTTAAGAATGTTTCATTGGATTAATCATGGATTAATTATTTCACCCTAATTTCAACACCACACAAAGAACTAATTGATAAGCATGCAAGAATAGGAGAGGTGTCAGAATGATATGACAGCTCAACCATTTTAAGCCTGTGAGCAATTTTGTCAAGGCCACCACACAAATGCTGTAGAGCCACATGATCGTCCCTCAAGCAAATGTTCGTATTTATTGATCGACACATTTTGGAGAGACAATGATAGAGGCGGTACTCTCCCAACCTCACAGTTGTCGGTTCAAAGTATCATTGAGCAAGATACATACAGTCGTGGTCAAAAGTTTACATACATTTGTGAGGGACATAATGTCACGGCTGTCTTGAGTTTCCAATAATTTCTACAACTCTTATTTTTTTGTGATAGAGTGATTAGAGCATGTACTTGTTTGTCAGAAAAAAAAACATTCATGAAGTTTGGTTCTTTTATGAATTTATTATGTGACCAAATCTGCTGGGTCAAAAATATACATACAGCAATATTTGGTTACATGTCCTTGACCACAGAACTTTCCTCCAGAAGGTCTTATCTTTGTCCATGTGATGTCAGATGAAACAAAAATTGAGCTGTTTGGCCACAATACCCAGCAATATGTTTTTAGGAGAAAAGGTGGGGCCTTTAATCCCAGGAACACCACGCCTAAAGTCAAGCGTGGTGGTGTTAGTATTATGCTCTGGGCCTGTTTTGCTGCCAATGGAACTGGTGCTTTACAGAGAGTAAATGGGACAATGACAAAGGAGGATTACCTCCAAATTCTTCAGGACAACCTCAAATCATCAGCCCGGAGGTTGGGTCTTTGGCGCAGTTGGGTGTTCCAACAGGACAATGACCCTAAACTAGGGGTGTAACGGTACGTGTATTTGTATTGAACCGTTTCGGTACGGGGGTTTCGGTTCGGTTCGGAGGTGTACCGAACGAGTTTCCACACGGACATATTAAGTAGCGTGACGCACGTTGTGTAAACAATGCACACCGAGGCACAACACACGGCATGCTAGCAGCTAACGGGCAACGATATACTGACAAAACGTCCTCTTTTCACCGGACATGTCCTCTTTTGCGGAGCTGTCAGGGCGGAGTATCTTAAATGCCTCAAATGTCCGGCATTTTGAGTTAGGGTTGCGTGTATTTTCAATGTACGTTCAGGGTTAAGAAGGGGTTAAAAACAAAACAAATTGTGCGCACAGCAGCATTGCTGAGGGAGGGGCAGAGACAGAGAGAGAGAGAGAGTTATGATAAAAGCGCATGCGTCGCCAGGCTCTGCTTTTTATCCATAGATTTATCAGATTTATTTTTTTATTATCTATAGCAGGGGTGTCAAAAGTGTGCCCCGGAGGCCATTTGCGGCCCACAGCTAATGTTTTAAAGGCCCACGGCACATTCTAAAAATACTATTAAAATAAACAAAAACATAACAAAAGTGAAATAAAAAAGCTTAATTGTTACATGTAATTTAGAAAAAGTTGCAATGTTGACTAATAAAACAAAGCTGTTTTTTTTCCTTTCAAACTGTCATTGCTCAAAACATAATATTGAATCAAAATCAATGTTAATATGAATTATTGACCTATGCAAGGTTCCGATTACTTCACATCAAATATTCCACTAAGAAAAATATTTTTGGTGGAAGATTTTGCAAATTTGGTAAATAAAAAACCCAAAAAGTTATATTTTGTTGTTTTCTTACTGTACCAAAGTTGAACCGAACCGTGACCTCTAAACCGAGGTACGTACCGAACCGAAATTTTTGTGTACCGTTACACCCCTACCCCAAACACACTTCAAAAGTGGTAAAGGAATGGCTAAATCAGGCTAGAATTAAGGTTTTAGAATGGCCTTCTCAAAGTCCTGACTTAAACGTGTGGACAATGCTGAAGAAACAAGTCCATGTCAGAAAACCAACAAAATTAGCTGAACTGCACCAATTTTGTCAAGAGGAGTGGTCAAAAATTCAACCAGAGGCTTGTGGATGGCTACCAAAAACACCTTATTGCAGTTAAACTTGCCAAGGGACATGTAACCAAATATTAACATTGCTGTATGTATACTTTTGACCCAGCAGATTTGGTCACATTTTCAGTAGACCCATAATAAATTCATAAAAGAACCAAACTTCATGAATGTTTTTTTGTGACCAACAAGTATGTGCTCCAATCACTCTATCACAAAAAAAATAAGAGTTGTAGAAATGATTGGAAACTCAAGACAGCCATGACATTATGTTCTTTACATGTGTATGTAAACTTTTGACCACGAGAATGAGGTGGTAGTGTCAAACCCATAGAGCACTGTTAGAAAAGTGCTCTACAAGTGAAAGCCCATTTACCCATTTTGAACTTATGACCTTGCTGTCTTGAAGCCAAGTCTTTGTGGACTGAGGTATTGCTGCCCCCAAAATTTGCAAATGGCAAAAGAAGGACACATTTCTTGTCAATGGAACCTATAGAAGGTTAGTAGGGATTTGTGTATTTGTCTAAAACGCTGCCTCCTGAATCCCTGACAAATGATGTTGTATAAATAAACGTGATTGCGGGTAAAACCAGGCCTGTGTTCGTACTGATGAAACCTCCACACTGCAAAAACTGAAATCTAAGTAAGATTAAATATCTCAAATAAGGGTGATATTTGCTTATTTTCTGTCTGATAAGATAATTCTTCTCACTAAGCAGATTTTATGTTAGAGTGTTTTAATTGTTTTAAGTGTTTTGGTCTTAAATGATCTCAGTAAGATATTACAGCTTGTAGCTGAGATGTTATGACCTATATTGAGTAAAACATGCTTGAAACTAGAATATCAACTGTTGCAAAGCTGTGTCATCAACACTCACAAGTATAAAACTACTTTTTTTAGAGTAATAATTTCTTATTTCAAGCATGAAAAAAAAAATCATGACTTTGACACAATTGTGTCTCATAATTAAAACAGATGACAGCCAAATGGACTTTGCTGTTTTATGCTCAATGGAACAATAGAAAATATGTACTCTTATAGTAGTACACTTGGCACAGTACAGTAAACTGACAGTTGATATTTAAACATTTGACATTTCAAACAATTTTGAACAGAAATAGTTCATGCTCATTCAGATAAATTCTTCAAAATTACAATTAAAAAAAATTGTCCGGGAGCCGGGCTGTAAATATATATATATATATATATATATATATATATATATATATATATATATATATATATATATATATATATATATATATATATATATATGTATATATATATATATATATATATATATATATATATATATATATATATATATATATATATATATATATATATATATATATGTATATATATATATATATATATATATATGTATGTATAAATTCCTTGCGCACTAATTGACTGAAAGAGCACGCACTTGGTGCGATAATGTCATGTTATCGATGGAAAAATGCTTTTTAGACCATATGACTTGCCTGAGCGGCTCGTAGACCCCGAGAGTAACAAGCGGTTGCCTTGTTGCCTTTCCATTAAGAAAAATAAATTAGTTTTTTGTATAAGTTTGCTGGTTTCAAGAAATGTAATGCCGAGCGCAATTTTAATTTAAGAATATTTTTCAACATATAGAGCAAAAAGGTCTCATATTTGTTTTGTCTATCAAGAAAAGTGCACTTGTTATTAGTGAGAATATACTTATTTTAAGGTATTTTTGGGTTCATTGAGGTTAGCTAATTTTACTTGTTTTGGAAAGTCTTGACAAGCCAAATTTTCTTGTTCTATTGGCAGATAATTTTGCTTAGTTCAAATAAAATACCCCACATTTTTTTATTTGTTTTCCTTGTTTTTGAACACTGACTTTTTGCAGTGCAGGACAGGTATAAAAAAACACATCTCCAGACTTTGTAAGGTTCGGCATAAAGGTTGCAAAGTGCAGCACATTTGGTTCAAATCAGAAAGGTCATGGACCCACACTGGGTTTATTTGGACCTTTGCACCTAAATAATCCCAGGGCTCTGCCTCCGATGTGACAAACATTACCAGTCTGGAACTAATTCTCCTTCTAATTGAAACAAGAACTCGGCTCCGTTTCCTATTGTTTGAACTATGCGACTTCTGGAAGTGGAAATTTTGCATGCAGGATGTAAAATGTTGGGTTTTTTTTGGTTCTGATGTGTGTCGGGATTATTTGCTACATTTGTGGTTTTGTGTGCGAGAGCAAGCCAGCTTTCTTGGAGGTACGGGACTGGGAGGCGGTCCATATGAGACAGACGTAGGCTTTCATTTTGTTTAACCTCGATGTGCAGAAAAGTGGCAGGCGGGGGGGGTACGTGTTTGCACAGTGGGTTTCAAGTGTGGTGAAAACGTTATTGCAACCAACAAAATATGTGGAGGCATATCGTAGCAAGCAAAAAACAAACAAAGAGAACAGCACACGGTGACAGACATAGTCAAAACTAGGTCGTTGATGGTTTGACAGATGTTGGGAGTTTTTACTGGGCCGCTGTCCCCGGCTTTGTTCTTTGAAACGACCGTTGACAGATGTGCGGTTGTAATGTCCGAACAGAACCGAAGTCATGCTTGGAAATCAAATCGAGACTTTGTTATGACGCGTTCGTTTGCGTTCAGTTGACGGAATCTTAGCAAAGAAGCATTCAAACTTAGACATGCTTAGACAATCAGCGACACAACACAGACCTCATTTTACCAAAACCCAAAACCAGTGAAGTTGGCACGTTGTGTAATTCATAATAAAAAACAGAATACAATGACTTGCGAATTCTTTTCAACTTATATTCAATTGAATAGACTGCAAAGACAAGATATTTAATGTTCGAACTAAGAAATGTCATTAACTTAGAGTTTAATGGCAGCAACACATTGCAAACAAGTTGGCACATGGGCATTTTTACCACTATGTTACATGGCCTTTCCTTTGAACAACACTCAGTAAACGTTTGGGAACTGAAGAGACCAATTTTTGAAGCTTTTCAGGTTGAATTATTTCCCATTCTTGCTTGATGTACAGCTTAAGTTGTTCAACAGTCCGGGGGTCTCCGTTGTGGTATTTTAGGCTTCATAATGCGCCACACATTTTCAATGGGAGACAGGTCTGGACTACAGGCAGGCCAGTCTAGTACCCGCACTCTTTTACTATGAAGCCCCGCTGTTGTAACACGTGGCTTGGCATTGTCTTGCTGAAATAAGCAGGGGCGTCCATGAAAAAGATGGCAACATGTGTTGCTCCAAAACCTGTATGTTCCTTTCAGCATTAATGGTGCCTTTACAGATGTGTAAGTTACCCATGCCTTGGGCACTAATACACCCCCATACCATCACAGATGCTGGCTTTTGAACTTTGCGCCTAGAACAATCTGGATGGTTCTTTTCCTCTTTGGTCCGGAGAACACAACGTCCACAGTTTCCAAAAACAATTTGAAATGTAGACTCGTCAGACCACAGAACACCTTTCCACTTTGCGTCAGTCCATCTTAGATGAGCTCGGGCCCAGCGAAGCCGGCTGTGTTTCTGGGTGTTGTTGATAAAAGGCTTTCGCTTTGCATAGTAGAGTTTTAACTTGCACTTACAGATGTCGCGACAAACTGTAGTTACTGACAGTGGTTTTCTGAAGTGTTCCGGAGCCGATGTGGTGATATCCTCTACACACTGATGTCGGTTTTTGATGCAGTACCGCCTGAGGGATTGAAGGTCCGTAATATCATCGCTTACATGCAGTGATTTCTCCAGATTCTCTGAACCTTTTGATGATATTACGGACCGTAGATGGTGAAATCCCTAAATTCCTTGCAATAGCTCGTTGAGAAATGTTGTTCTTAAACTGTTGGACAATTTGCTCACGCATTTGTTCACAAAGTGGTGACCCTCGCCCCATCCTTGTTTGTGAATGACTGAGCATTTCAAGGAAGCTACTTTTATACCCAATCATGGCACCCACCTGTTCCCAATTATCCTGTTCACCTGTGGGATGTTCCAAGTAAGTGTTTGATGAGCATTCCTCAACATTCTCAGTCTTTTTTGCCACTTGTGCCAGGCATCAAATTCCAAATGAGCTAATATTTGCAAAAAATAACAACGTTTTCAAGTTTGAACATTAAATATCTTGTCTTTGCAGTCTATTCAATTGAATATAAGTTGAAAAGGATTTGCAAATCATTGTATTCTGTTTTTATTTACCATTTACACAACGTGCCAACTTCACTGGTTTTGGGGTTTGTAAAAAAAAACAAAACTTGGAGGATATAACAATAGACATGGTTATTTATGGCTAAGGCTGATAAGACAGAAGGGTATATTTCTTTCTTTTCTAAGTCATAAGACCAAAAATAAAGAGCCGTGCTTTAGAAGTCTGCATGTGTTTGCCGAGAGTGAGCAGCTGCTGGCCTGACATAGCAGTGCTGGAGAGCAAAGAAACACCGCCTTGTTCTTGGACTCCCTTTTCAGAAAAGACCACATAGTGTGTGAATAATAAAATTATATTTTCATGTATGCTTTTAGAAAATAAATCAGAGCTTCTGTGTTCGGAATTCATAACCAGCCGAATATTAAAGCTCGGTTTGTGGCTCATGTCTTTTTTATCAGTCCTACTTTCAGTGGATTCCTGAGCTTTGCAGGCTCTCACACATGTCCCATGCTTTGGATCTGCTTATCATCCTAAAGTGGATAAGGCTAGATGATGTCGTAGGATGTGAAAATGAAAGGGGAAGGGATATCTGCTTTAAATCTAGGCCACCCGCGTCAAACTCAAGGCACGGGGGCCAGATGTGGCCCGCCACGTCAGTTTATTTGGCCCTCAAAAGCCTGGAAATAATATGCGCCATTAAAGTACTTTATATTTTCTTATTAAATGTATTAGTTTTTCCATTTTGACAGAAAAAAATACATGTACTCAATGCAATCGCATAGAGAATATAATATAATAGAAAGTACTTATTGATCCCTGGGGGAAATTCAGCACCAAAGTTCGCTCACAATAAACAATAAACACTTAGGTATTTTTTACATGTGAATAATATAAATACAGTCTATTATACAGCATTATTCACATGTGAATAATATAAATACAGTATATTATACAGCATTATTCACATGTGAATAATATAAATACAGTATATTATACAGCATTATTCACATGTGAATAATATAAATACAGTCTATTATACAGCATTATTCACATGTGAATAATATAAGTACAGTCTATTATACAGCATTATTCACATGTGAATAACATAAGTACAGTCTATTATACAGCTTTATTCATGTGTGAATAATATAAATACAGTCTATTATACAGCATTATTCACATGTGAATAATATAAATACAGTCTATTATACAGCATTATTCACATGTGAATAATATAAATACAGTCTATTATACAGCATTATTCACATGTGAATAATATAAATACAGTCTATTATACATTCAAGTACAGTCAAAAAGGAACATATGCATTATACAGTCTGATGGTTGTCGGTATGAAGGACATATTTTTTACATATTTTGTAAACATAAATATTGTAATGTAACAAATATATGATCATACATTCAAACAATGTTTTTGTTCAACTTGAAACAAATACTTTTTATCTGCTTGACTCATGATTTCTAAGAAATTATTCATCAAATTGTCAAATTTTATATACATATATTTTACAGCGAGTTTATGAAGATTACTGTGGTTTTACAGCATTTTACTGTACATTAAAAAAAACAGTATCACTGTTTTTTTTACCATAAAATGCTGGCAACTGAGTTGCCAGTTTTTTTACAATAAAAAAACGGCAGTACTGTTTTGCTATTCACAATAATACACAGTAAAATCTACAGTTGTCGTTTTTACGGTAAAATCCGGCAGCTAAGTTGCCAGAATTGTATGCAGTTTTATATTTACAATAAAAAAAACACTGTAAATTTTACAGTAAAATTCTATCAACTAAGCTGGCAGTTTTGTACCATTTACAGTAAGCTGCTGAAAAAAACACTGTACATTTTACGGTAACATTTTTGCGACTGACCTGTCAGTTTTTTAATGTAAAATCTACAAATGTTCTTTACATTGCACTTAAAAAAAGTACTAACGGTACTAACGGAAGAGTTAGTGCTGCAAGGGGTTCTGTATTTGTTCTGTTGTGTTTATGTTGTGTTACGGTGCGGATGTTCTCCCGAAATGTGTTTGTCATTCTTGTTTGGTGTGGGTTCACAGTGTGGCGCATATTTGTAACAGTGTTAAAGTTGTTTATACCCCAACCCTCAGTGTGACCTGTATGGCTGTTGACCAATTATGCCCTGCAGTGCCTTTAAGGTTTATTGGCGCTCTGTACTTCTCCCTACGTCCGTGTACCACTATGTACAGCGGCGTTTTAAAAAGTTGTAAAATTTTACTTTTTGAAACCGATACCGATAATTTCCGATATCACATTTTAAAGCATTTATCGGCCGATAATATCGGCAGGTCCGATATTATCGGACATCTCTAGTAATAATATCATTCACTGTTAGAAGTGGACCTCTGAGGGCAAAAATACCTGCGATGTGGCCCTCCATTAAAACAAAACACCCCTGATCTCGACCATATCAGGATGTCACCGACCGTGTGACGGGGCAAAGCTGGACAGAAAATGAGTCAAGGGTAGAAACGTGGAAAAAAAAGGGAAAACTCAGAACAAGGAGAAAATAGCTAAATAAAGGCTGCCTCGCTTAGCCCCTGAATAATCATTTATCTCCCCGGAGACACAGTGGAGGGTGTGTGAAAAGTACAGTGACAAAAGGTTTAATTTTCTGGAGTTTAAAAAGTCTGCCCAAGGCAGCATGGGCGGATGGCGCGGCACTAAAAAAAAGCCCATTGTCCGGCCAGGATAGGCATGACGTTAAGAGACATTAGATGTTATATTACACTCCTCGTTCCTTTCATGCTCTGCTCCCGCTTTGTGCTTTGAGGCGACTATTTTCATAAGATGGCAATGAGAGAAAAATATTGTCTTTCAACTGAGCTGGAAACTCCGACTCCGAGGGATTCTTTACCACCTGGACATATCAATCAGACATTTGGCTGAGCGTGTTGCTGCTAGTGGAGGAACATTAGCCTGGATCCTACTCCAAGATGGACGGGGAAAACGGCTGCTTCTGCATGTCAGGCGGTATATTGGTTTTTATAAATACTACATAAAATACCCTCACTGCAAAAACTGAAATCTAAGTAAGATTAAATATCCCAAATAAGGGTGATATTAGTTTATTTTCTGTCTGATAAGATAATTCTTCTCACTAAGCAGATTTTATGTTGGAGTGTTTTACTTGTTTTAAGTGCTTTGGTGCTAAATGATCCCAGTAAGATATTACAGCTTGTTGCTGAGATTTTATGACCTATATTGAGTAAAACATGCTTGAAACTAGAATATCAACTGTTGCAAAGCTGTGTCATCAACACTCACAAGTATAAAACTGCTTTTTCAAAGTAATCATTTCTTATTTCAAGCATGTAATAAAAAATCATGACTTTGACACAATCGTGTCTCATAATTAAAACAGATGACAGCCAAAAATGGACTTTGCAGGGTTTTTTTCAATGAAACAATAGAAAAGATGTGCTCTTATAGTAGTACAGTTGGCACAGTACAGTAAACTGACAGTTAATATTTAAACATTTGACATTTCAAACAATTTTGAACAGAAATAGTTCATGCTCATTCAGATAAATTCTTCAAAATTACAATAAAAAAAAAATTGTCCGGGGGCCGGGCTGTAAATTTATATATATATATATATATATATATATATATATATATATATTAGGGCTGTAACAACTAATCGATTAAATCGATTATAAAAATAGTTGGCGATTAATTTAGTCATTGATTCGTTGGATCTATGCTATGCGCATGTGCAGAGGCAATTATCATTATTATTATTTTTTTAATATATATATATTTTTTCTTTATTTATTTTTTTTATAAACCTTTATTTTTATAAACTGCAACATATACAAACAGCTGAGAAACAATAATCAAAATAAGTATGGTGCCAGTATGCTGTTTTTTAAAATAAAATACTGGAAAGGATAGAAATGTAGTTTGTCTCTTTTATCCGATTATTAATCGATTAATCGAAGTAATAATCGACAGATTAATTGATTATCAAATTAATCATTAGTTGCAGCCCTAATATATATATATATATATATATATATATATATATATATATATATATATATATATATATATATATATATATATATATATATATATATTCCTTGCGCACTAATTGACTGAAAGAGCACGCACTTGGCGCGATGATGTCATGTTATCGATGGAAAAATGCATTTATTAGTATAGTACCGCGATACTAATGAATCATTTTCGTTACGATACCGTCTCTGAAACGTACCGGTCTCGCACCTCCCGCGCCTACGTCAAAGTCACGTCGTGACATTGCTGGTTTACGAGCAGAGGAGCATGTTCGGCAGCGCACAATCACAGAGTACTTACAAGCAGACACAGTGTGTAGACAGAAAAGGGAGAACGGACGCATTTTGGCTTAAAAACTAACGATAAAGGTGAAATTATAACACTGAATTTTTTTACCTATTATTTTTACATATTATTACCTAAATTATTACTTATTCTGTGTTATATGTGTTTTATGTTGCACGATTGAACCAAAGAAAAATTCCTAGTTTGTGAACCCGTTCTCAAACAATGGCAATAAAAACTATTCTGATTCTGATTCTGAAACGCCTTTAAGACATGGCTAGCTAGTTAATGGCTAAAGTCCAGCCCCAGTTGGCAGTGTTTTAGCTACTTCTAAATCACTAATCCTCGTCTCCATGGCGACAATAAAGTATGTTTCTTAAGTATCATCCCTGCAGGACGAGGAATAGCTAAACATGCTTCACTACACACCATTGCTCACCGGCGTCACAATGTAAACAAACGCCATTGGTGGATCTACACCTAACATCAACTGTAATGATATCAAGTACAGGCACGTATCTAGTCGATACTACTATGATTACGTCGATATGTTTTGGCATCACAACATCTTCTTTTGTTTTTTAATAATGTATATTATGTGGACTTTGAATACGACCAATGTATGATCCTGTAACTACTTGGTATCGGATTGATACCCAAATTTGTGGTATCATCCAAAACTAATGTAAAGCATCAAACAACAGAAGAATAAGTGATTATTACATTTTAACAGAAGTGTAGATAGAACATGTAAGTAAGCAGATATTAACAATAAATGAACAAGTAGATTAATATTTAATTTTCTACCACTTATCCTTAATAATGTTGACAAAATAATAGAATGATAAATGACACAATATGTTACTGCATATGTCAGCAGACTAAATTAGGAGCCTTTGTTTGTTTACTTACTAATAAAAGACAAGTTGTCTTGTATGTTCACTATTTTATTTAAGGACTTAACTGCAATAATAAACATATGTTTAATGTACTGTAAGATTTTTTGTTAAAATAAAGCTAATAATGCAATTTTTTTGTGGTCCCCTTTATTTAGAAAAGTACAGAAAAGTACCGAAATAATTTTAGAACCGGTACCAAAATATTGGTATCGTTACAACACTATACCCTATATACTCTGCCTATAAGCAGGCAGTGAAGATATCTGTATCGACACCTTGGCGTTTATCTTGGCGCAAGTTTCTGCACACTCAGTATGTGGTCCCTGAGCCTGTCAGGTTGTTGGTTTTTTTGTGATGTAACACATCGTTAGACAAAATCGAGATCAATTAGTGGGCTCAAACTTTTCACCTCACAGGTGCAATATATATATATTTTTTTAAATCTTTGAAGACAATTAAATGTACATTTTCAACAACACCGACAGAATATGTTCTACATTTTTTTCAGCCTCAAGAATCATGTTGTGCCCACAGTCTTGCTGTATAGCTTCGGGTTGCTGGACGACCGCTTTGAGATAGCGAGTCTTTAATTGTGATGAGACTGAAAAAGATGCCACAGCGGACCTTTATTACAGGAGAGGAGAAGGCATTACCGGGACACGAGCCAATGAAGGATCGTCTCACACAGCGAGTTTGTGCTAACGGTGACTACATGAACCCATATATATATATATATATATATATATATATATATATATATATATATATATATATATATATATATATATATATATATATATATATATATTAGGGCTGCAACTAATGATTAATTTGATAATCAATTAATCTGTCGATTATTACTTTGATTATGTCACATGGTGTATTGATAAGTGTGACCAGTAGATGGCAGTGACACAAGAGATACGTGTAGACTGCAAGATGACGCCTGTAAACAACAGCAAAACTTTAAATGTTCCATTGAGCATATAGAACATTACACACGGCGCCCAAAAATCTGTCAAAATGTTTTAGTACGACTTTGGTAGGCTATGATCCCTTCACTGATCGTCGGAGCATTACGGCGACCGTAGCCAGAAGTCAACATACGTGTATTATGCATCAATTGGACATCATGTGGACTAAGGAAAAAACAAAATAAAAATCAATGAATCAAACAAATTATATCTATATTGGTGTATGTATACCGATTTGTCATTATCATCCATTATCATACGTTATTCTTGTTCTGAAATTGTCATGTATCCATCAAATCTCTCTGAGCTGCCACCTTACTGGGTAGAGGAGTTTGCGTGTCCCAATGATCCTAGGAGCTATGTTGTCCGGGGGCTTTATGCCCCCTGGTAGGGTCTCCCAAGACAAACTGGTCCTAGGTGAGGGATCAGACAAAGAGCAGCTCGAAGACCTCCATGAAAAATAAAAACAAAGGACCCAGATTTCCCTCGCCCGGACGCGGGTCACCGGGGCCCCCCTCTGGAGCCAGGCCCGGAAGTGGGGCACGATGGCGAGCGCCTGGTGGCCGGACCTGTCCCCATGGGGCCCGACCGGGCACAGCCCGAAGAGGCAACGTGGGTCCCCCCTCCAATGGGCTCACCACCCATAGCAGGGGTCATGGAGGTGGGGTGCGATGTGAGCTGGGCGGCAGCCAAAGGCAGGGCACTTGGCGGTCCGATCCTCGGCTACAGAAGCTAGCTCTTGGGACGTGGAACGTCACCTCGCTGGGGGGGAAGGAGCCTGAGCTAGTGCGCGAGGTGGAGAAGTTCCGGCTAGATATAGTCGGACTCACATCGACGCACAGCAAGGGCTCTGGAACCGGACTCTCTTCCACTCTGGCGTTGCCGGCAGTGAGAGGCGACGGGCTGGGGTGGCAATTCTTGTTGCCCCCCGGTTCAGAGCCTGCATGTTGGAGTTCAACCCGGTGGACGAGAGGGTTTGCGTCTATGCGCCAAACCGCAGCTCAGAGTACCCACCCTTTTTGGATTCACTCGAGGGAGTACTTGAGAGTGCTCCCCCGGGTGATTCCCTCCTTCTACTGGGGGACTTCAACGCTATCCAACTCAAAGTCCTCCTGGTAAGAGTCCAGCCGGCCGCTAATACACCGCTTCCCACCTACAGCTTTCTTCTTTGCTGTCTTCATTGTTAATTGAACAAATTGCAAAAGATTCCCCAACACAGATGTCCAGAATACTGTGGAATTTTGCGATGAAAACAGACGACTTAATAGCTGGCCACAATGGTGTCCCAATATGTCCGCACAATCCGTGACGTCACACGCAAACGTCATCATACCGAGACGTTTTCAGTAGAATATTTCGCGGGAAATTCAAAATTGCACTTTACTAATCTAACCCGGCCGTATTGGCATGTGTTGCAGTGTTAAGATTTCATCATTGATGTATAAACTATCAGACTGCGTGGTCGGTAGTAGTGGGTTTCAGTAGGCCTTTAAGCTGTTCTAGTTTTTATTTTTATGTATTTTTACTATCTTTTTATCATTTTTTATTTTTTTTAATACACTGTAGCACTTTGAGGTTGTTTGCTCAATGTAAAGTGCTAACAAAAAATAAAATAAATAAATAATAAAATAAAATAAAATAATAAAATAAAAAATAAAATAAATAAATAAAATCTATTATTATTATTATTATTATTATTATTATTATAAATCAAGGTTCTACTGTAATTTGATAGACACAGCAAAATATTATAGGGATTTCTATGTTTCTGTTTATAGGGAAAATATCTCCCTGATGGCTCGGCCATATGGGTTATAAACCTCCATGAATGCATAAAAGGAATCTTAAGACAGTAAAGCTTGCTCTACTAGCAGCAGGACCACCTGTGTATATTATGGGGTGGGGGGCTTTGAGAAAGAGCACACTCAACTTGCCCTTCCAATGAAGAGAGGGGGGGAGGGGGTACACAACGTGAACTATTCACATGCTCTGGCCAGTCCTCCAGGCTTTTTGTCGAAAAGGGGAAAAGAGGAAGTCTTGAATGAGACGGAGAGGCAAAACATTTTAAAAAAAGGAACATCTCTCTCAAGGGAGCGAGAGAAAAGGCGGCATAACAGAGGCGGGGAGCCACGCTGATGGACAATGTTCTCTATTTGCACACATTTGCATGAGAAAAGGCAGCGCAGCGAGCACCAGTTGCACTAGTTGGCTGGTGAATGGAGGCGGCCTCTCCACCTCCTCAAGGGAATCTAGGGTGGATTCAAGTGTTGGCGACTTCAAACGGGCAGCGTCGCCGCATTTGTCCCTGAAAAGGGACTTGATGTCGTCCGACGAGCTCAGAGATGGCGGAAAATCTGTCGTGCACAGCAGTGTTTTTCAACCTTATTTGAGCCAAGGCACATTTTTTGCTTTGAGAAAATGCGGAGGCACACCACCAGCAGAAATCATAAAAAAATGAATCTCAGTTGACAGTAAAAAGTCGTCGCAATTGTTGGATATGACTTTAAACCATAACAAAGCATGCATCAATATAGCTCTTGTCTCAAAGTAGGTGTACTGTCACCACCTGTCACATCACACCCGGACTTATTTGGAATTTGTTGCTGTTTTCCTGTGTGTAGTGTTTTAGTTCTTGTCTCGCGCTCCTATTTTGGTGGCTTTTTCTCTTTTTTTGGTATTTTTCTGTAGCTGTTTCGTGTCTTCCTTTGAGCAATATTTCCCGCATATACTTTGTTTTAGCAATCAATAATATTTCAGTTGTTTTTATCCTCCTTTCTGGGGACATTGTAGATTGTCATGTCATTTTTCGGATGTACTTTGTGGACGCCGTCTTTGCTCCACAGTAAGTCTTTGCTGTCGTCCAGCATTCTGATTTTGTTTACTTTGTAGCCAGTTCAATTTTAGTTTTGTTCTGCATAGCCTTCCCTAAGCTTCAATGCCTTTTCTTAGGGGCACTCAACTTTTGTTTATTTTTGGTTTAAGCATTAGACTAGAGCAGACTTAAAACCAGGGGAGACAGGGCCTTCTCTGTGGTCGGCCCTAAGCTCTGGAACACTCTGCCCCTCCATGTTCGAACTGCTCCCACAGTGGAGTGTTTTAAGTCTCGTCTTAAGACCCACTTTTATTCTCTGGCTTTTAACACTACGTGAGTTGTGCGGTCCTCTGTTGTCCTCTGTGTTTTTAAAATTTTGATTTCTATTTACTGTTTTAATTGGTTTTACCCTTTAAAATCGTTTTTAATCATATTTATTTTATATTGGTTTTATATGTATTTATTTTTTGTTTTTTCATTGGTGGAGCTAAGGATAATATTTGAATATTGTTTTTAATATTGTTGTGCAGCACTTTGGAAACATTTTGTTGTTTAAATGTGCTATATAAATAAAGTGGATTGGATTGATTGAATAGACACCTTTTTACCTGCACGCTGCCTACCGCTGTTCCCGACATCTACAAAGCAATTAGCTACCGGCTGCCACCTACTGATATGGAAGAGTATTACACAGTTACTCTGCATCGACACTCAACAACAACAGCATATCATTTGCAGACTATAATTACTGGTTTGCAAAAAAATATTTTTAACCCAAATAGGTGAAATTACATCATCTCCCACGGCACACCAGACTGTATCTCACGGCACAATAGTGTGACGCGGCGCAGTGGTTGAAAAACACTGGTGTACAGGAAGGGACCATTGTGTTCAGTCGGTAGCCTACGCACACCGCCAACGTTGGTTTGATCTACACTATATTGCCAAAAGTATTTGCCCACCTGCCATTACTCACATATGAACTTGAAGTGCAAGCCCATGGAATCCTCCAAAATGTTTTTGGTATCCTGGAGCATTCAAAGTTCCTTTCGCCGGAACTAAGGACTGTTTTCACTGCTGGACTCTAGAAAGAGGTTCCGCAGCCTCCGTAGCAGAACCTCCAGGTTCTGTAACAGCTTCTTCCCTCAGGCCGTAAGACTCTTGAACGCATCATAATAATCCCCTCAATTCCCCCCCAAAACGGATTAACTCGCTGGAATATAAAGACAATATAACATACATCCATAAACGTGGATGCATATGCAAAAGTGCAATATATTTATCTGTACAGTAATCTATTTATTTATATCTGCATCTTATTGCTCTTTTTTCCTGCACTACAACGAGCTAATGCAACACAATTTCGTTCTTATCTGTACTGTAAAGTTCAAATTTTAATGACAATAAAAGGAAGTCTAAGTCTAAGTCTAAGTCTAAGTCAATCATTCAGACTGTATTTGTATCGGACACATATCTGATTTATATCCACATACAAAAGAGGTCTGGGTCGGATTTGACAAAATCGTAATTGTACTGTTCACATTGAGATAAAAATCGGAAGTGTGAAAATAGTCACACACTGCTGTGGGACAAAGGACAAATTTGTCGCACCTGAGCAATAACTGTTTGTTTGTTTAATCTTGAACGGGTTTGTGCTGAAAACAAAGTTTCGTTGTACTTGTGCAATGACAAAAAAGACCTATCCTATCCTATCCTAACTCAATATGGAAGTGTCTATCTCGTGTTTGGTGAAAGACCGACACTTGAACTTAACCATCGTTATATCAGTGTCAACCCTATACCGGGATTTTTCCACAGAATTAAACTCACTGAGGTGTAGGAGATCTTGGAGTGCCACTCAGCTGTGGGCTTGAACCAGGAGAAGAATGCTATAATTTTTGGACTTTATGGATTTTATTGCCAACTTCGTTGCTGTGGCTTGGCAGCCTGTTTCTCCGGTAATAGATTTTGCTCCACTGTGCAGGCCATCACATTACCAGGCCTCGTTTTTTAAAATATATATCTGGCACATATTAGCGCTAAACTACATTTTACCATGTTAATCAAATAATTACAATATAAAACACAGTTGTATGTCATATATTCATTAAAAAAAAAAAGTGCCATACATGTGGTGGTAAGGAATGCGTCAAGCAACATAAGCATGTCAATGTTATCCAATAAGGAGTATTTATTAGCTGAGATTTCTTGGGAAAATCCACATTGTAAAACCATTATTTCCAGAACAATTTGAGTAGTTACACCGTGGTGTCATAAATCTAAAAGTCCAGTGCCATATTGCATTGCATAACATGTGATTTACCAAGAATATGGTAATGTGTTGGATTTTTCAAGTGCAAACTATCTGGGTAATAAAATGCCTTTGAACCCCCAGGAATTTTACCAGATGGGAATACGCTTGTACCGAGTCCCTGTTAAACCCATCTTGGCCCAGATAGACGAAGAGATAGGGAAAGTAGGAACAGCGATAAAGGGCAGCGATTATTTCAGAGGAGCACTGGGAGGGAAGGAAACGACGGGCCATTACAGCGAGTCTGTTAATCAGCCTATTAGGGTTTAATTGAGGGTAGTTAATTAGGAGTCAGTGGGCAGTCTGTGCTCGAGGGTCAGGGCCTGACATCAGAAGCAGCTGGCTGAGAAACCTGAGACAATTGTTGCTGATCCTTCTGCACAAGGCCAGTGATTGATTGGCAGGATAATTAGCTCTAATTACACTTGTCTATTTCTGCTCCCTTTAAGGCTTTTTAGCTGTCATAAATTAGCCCACTACCTCCTAAGAACCAGAAGTCAGCCAAGGCGGTGTCGCGGCCGAGCAAACACATTTACAGTAGACCCAGACTGAACGTCTCCACAGGAATCAAGTGCCGGCTTGCCTTTTGACGACCCAGGCCGTTTTAAAAGTGAGTGGAAAATACAATATTGTGCGTGCGGTGCAGGGCGCAGACAAAAGCTGCGTTCTGGCTGGAGTCGGCGTAGGCTCACGTCACACCATCTCCAGACGACGGCACATCTTATAAATGCACCACCACCCCCCCCTGCCCGCCCCTCGCCGCCGTACGGGGAAGTGGAAAACAAAGATGTGCTTGTCTTCGCTCCCTACCAGCGGCTCCGCATCGAGCAGCGGCTAACACCAGAAGCTGATTATGCGCTCTTTAAAGTTAGATTTGATTTAATGTTCTCTTTCTGCCTGGGCTGGACCACGGGACACTGGAATGCGAAGGGGATCAGCCTAAGGCTTGACTCGCTCAGCCTGGGGTGGAATCGCACTGTCTTAGACCCTGTCTACATTAAGCCGGAGAACTCATTAAACGAATAATTATTTAGCCTAAGCCCCGTTTCGATCACACTAAATCATCGTTTAAAGGCCTACTGAAATGATTTTTTAAAATTTAAACGGGAATAGCAGATCCATTCTATGTGTCATACTTGATCATTTCGCGATATTGCCATATTTTTGCTGAAAGGATTTAGTAGAGAAAATCGACGATAAAGTTCGCAACTTTTGCTCGCTGATAAAAAAAAGCCTTGCCTGTACCGGAAGTAGCGTGACGTCACAGGAGCTAGTATTCCTCACAATTCCCCGTTGTTTACAATGGAGCGAGAGAGATTCGGACCGAGAAAGTGATGATTACCCCATTAATTTGAGCGAGGATGAAAGATTCGTAGATGAGGAACGTTACAGTGAAGGACTTGAGAGGCCGTGATGGACGTATCTTTTTTCGCTCTGACCGTAACTTAGGTACAAGCTGGCTCATTGGATTCCACACTCTCTCCTTTTTCTATTGTGGATCACGGATTTGTATTTTAAATCACCTCGGATACTATATCCTCTTGAAAATGAGAGTCGAGAACGCGAAATGGACATTCTGTGCCTTTTATCTCCACGACAATACATCGGCGAAATGCTTTAGCTACGAGCTAACGTGTATATAAAGGAGTACGGAAGCTGGACAAATAAGATGCCAAAAACCAACCACTCTCATGTAGAAAGGAGGACTTTTTTCTCCTCCATTTGAAAATGCGGACGTTATCAGCAGTCTGATTCCTATCAATGCAAGTCATCAGAATCAGGTAATACACCAACTTATATTCTTGTCTTCATGAAAGAAAGGAATCTATATGTGTTAAACATGCTTGCATTATCTTTAAACACCTTTAACTTGTTAACAATATTAACTATATGTGTTAAACATGCTTGTATTATCTTTAAACACCTTTAACTTGTTAACAATATTAACTATATGTGTTAAACATGCTTTTATTATATATAAACACCTTTAACTTGTTAACAATATTAACTATATGTGTTAAACATGCTTGTATTATCTTTAAACACCTTTAACTTATTAACAATATTAACTATATGTGTTAAACATGCTTGTATTATCTTTAAACACCTTTAACTTGTTAACAATATTAACTATATGTGTTAAACATGCGTGTATTATCTTTAAACACCTTTAACTTGTTAACAATATTAACTATATGTGTTAAACATGCTTGCATTATCTTTAAACCCCTTTAACTTGTTAACAATATGAACTATATGTATTAAACATTCTTGTATTATCATTAAACATTTTTAATTTATTAACAATATTAACTATATGTGTTAAACATGCTTGCATTATCATTAAACACCTTTAACTTGTTAACAAAAACATATATTTCATAAATAAGTAAATATAAATTATATATATGAATGAGGTAGATCCCCGCGACTTGATCAGTTGAAAAGTAGCTCTCCTGCAGAAAAAGTGTGAGCACCCCTGCCTTAAGAGGAAGCGATTGCAGCTATTTGGGATACAACACTTCTCAGACGGCAAGAGAACTTTCGAATGTCCAGGTCAGCTGTGATTCTACTTACCGAAAAACTTTGTCCATTTGTCGAAGGAGAGACAACTAGAATGCGGGCTGCCGTGGATGTGATAAAAAAAAGGTAGCGTGTGCTTTGTATTAGTCGAGGGAAGACTACGGAAAACCGCAAATGTTTGGACTGGCAGAGCAGACTGTATCAGTTATTGTTCGCCATGTATGTCGCGGACCCTACGTCTCGGTCCAGAGTACATAAAGTCACCAAAAAGGAATGGACAATGAAGGGGAAGGCAAAAGAGTGAGGAGTGTCCTGACCAGATATCTAGATCCCTCGATTGATTGATGTAAAATGTTCTTTATCACATTGTATACTTTCACGTGTCCATTAAATATTTTATTAATTTATGATGGCTCAGGTGTGATTCACTACAATAGGGCCCCACAGCACACTGGATTCCAGTTCATTGAAATACCACAACACTGGATATTGTTCAGATAAGTTCAATTTAAGAACTTGCACACAAAGCAACACTGGAGGTGACTATGACGTGCGCATTTTCCGCGCATGCGTACTACGTCGCGTTGCGCCGACGGACGGAGGGGGAAGGGAATCTTAAACGACCGTTGTGTGTGTGTGGACAAGGACAAGGTTAGGTGGGATTTACCCTGGATAACCTTCGCCTGTCTGAGTCCAGACAGGAGAAACCAAGCGAGACCACATTCAGGTTGTCCATCAGGGGAGTAAACACATAGCCCGCATAGAGTCTCAAATCCAATTAAGGGTCTGACAAAGAACTGCCTCTTGCCTCCAAATACCAAACAACATGTGATCCTCCTTAGGGAAATAACTTAGTTGTCTGTTCCTCACAGCCCTCCCCCCTCACCCCCAGGTCAAAAATAATGCCTGAGGAACGTTTGGCACTTGAGGATGCCATGTGCTGTGCTGTCACATACCAAAGGAATCCTATATAGACATTTTAGCAAAGCAACTACAAACCATCAAGCCATCAAGCAACATAGTATATTTATTTTCTGTAAATCATTGCTCGCGCAGCCATTGCGCTCACATGAATTGGACGTATAAAAAACAAACAATTTAGTCCCTCTTTTGCATGTACTCACGCTTGGCAATCCACACCATGCTTGGGCACATTCATTCAAAAAGCTTGATAAACCTCTAGTGAAATGTACACTACCGTTCAAAAGTTTGGGGTCACCCAAACAATTTTGTGGAGTAGCCTTCATTTCTAAGAACAAGAATAGACTGTCGAGTTTCAGATGAAAGTTCTCTTTTTCTGGCCATTTTGAGCGTTTAATTGACCCCACAAATGTGATGCTCCAGAAACTCAATCTGCTCAAAGGAAGGTCAGTTTTGTAGCTTATGTAACGAGCTTAACTGTTTTCAGATGTGTGAACATGATTGCACAAGGGTTTTCTAATCATCAACTAGCCTTCTGAGTCAATGAACAAACACATTGTACCATTAGAACACTGGAGTGATAGTTGCTGGAAATGGGCCTCTATACACCTATGTAGATATTGCACCAAAAACCAGACATTTGCAGCTAAAATAGTCATTTACCACATTAGCAATGTATAGAGTGTATTTCTTTAAAGTTAAGACTAGTTTAAAGTTATCTTCATTGAAAAGTACAGTGCTTTTCCTTCAAAAATAAGGACATTTCAATGTGACCCCAAACTTTTGAACGGTAGTGTACGTGACCCGCAGAGACAATGTACTTTCAAAACTCTAATTATCCAACTAAATATACATATACAGTAGGGCCTGATTTGCTACAGGTTTGCGTGTACTAAAACATGTGCAAACCTATAGCACACGCAAAAGCCGATATACCGGGATTTAAGAGAGGATGCTAATATAATTATTTTGCACACGCAATGTGATTTATCAACACTCATCACCGTTTTGCGAGCACTATTTTGTGTTATATTTCGCACATGCGGAAAGGACCTGCAAACCGACGGTTTTACACACGGCTGCAAGGATCAGTGCTGGTGCTGGACAGGCCAGAATCCTCCGTCCTACATGTGTGTGTGTTTCAACATTTTGGACGATCAAAAATAAAAAATAAATAATTAGACATACTGTATCATCTTTTCAGCAACATCATTTTATAATTGTTTAGCTGCTATAGCTGTTTCGTGCCTTGAACCGGAAGTATAACTCCCATTTTGTCGATTCATTTATAGCAGTTATTTAGTTTGTTTGTTTTTTTATAATTTGTTTTAATCTGTCCTTTCTAGCCCATCCATCAATCCATTTTCTACTGCTTGTTACTCTCGTGGTCTCCTAGCCGCTCTGGCAAATCATATTTGACGTAATTATGTACGTACGTAACACATGCACGCGCATTAGCTTTAGGTGTTGTTAGCTAATAATAGCAATTTGGATAGCTTACGTTAATTGTCATTGAGTGTATATTCTATCACAGGGGTCCCCAAACTATACTAACTAAATACGGCCCGCCAACGTCCAAAATCCGGCTCGCGGGTAGTCCCGAGTAAAAAAATAAATAAATTATTATTATTATTTTTTTTTATTATTATCTTTTTAATCTGGAATTTCTAGCCCATCCATCAATTCTTTTTCTACCACTTGTTGCTCTCGGGGTCTCGTAGCGGTTCTGGCAAATCATATTTTCTAAAAATTTATTTTCCCATCGGTAACGTGACGGCATCAAGTGCACACTCTTTCAGTCAATTAGTGCACTAGGAAAAAAAATTGCGAAATCGTTGGGGAAACGTAAAATAGACTCAAGAGCGTAGTTTTTAAACATCAGTGGACATATTACTTGGTTTTGTTCAGTGTAAGGAAAAGGCAATGTGTTTGTTTCTGCAATCAGATATATATATATAGCCTGGCCCCAGGCCAATTTTTTTTAACCCAATGCAGCTCCCGGGTCAAAACGCTTGGGGACCCCTGATCTATAGCGTTTCTACTCGAAATGATTCTTCATTCATCACTCCAAGCAACGTTTGTATGTTTTACAATACAACTAAAACAATTAATACTTACTGAACCGTCCCATGTGTGATGTCTGTAGGAGTGTTGTATTGCGTATTTGCACGTGCTATCGTAATGTAATCATAATAGCATTAGCGAATATGCTAACACGTCTCTGTAAACGTGCAGTATTATTAACTTATCTTGGTATTTTTTTTGTATTGTGTTCAGTTTTGTAAATTCACCAAAACGTCGCCGTGGAGTTTTGAGTCTGTTTAGCTGATTGGAGAGCTAGCTTCCACAGCTAGTGGGTCCATGACGATGACTTCTGTTTTGTTTGATCAGCCGTTTTACTGCCATGTGACAGGCATTGTTTGGAAATAATTAAGGTATGTAAATAAACATTCACAAAATATTTTGTACTGGTATATATCTGCGGCCTATAGTTCGGTGCGGTTAATATACAGTACAGGCCAAAAGTTTGGACACACCTTCTCCTCATTCAATGAGTTTTCTTTATTTTCCTGACTATTTACATTGTAGATTGTAAACTATGAACCATGTTTTATATTCTAGTTTCTTCAAAATAGCCACCCTTTACTCTGATTACTGTTTTGCACACTCTTGGCATTCTCTGGATGAGCTCCAAGAGGTAGTCACCTGAAAGGGTTTTCACTTCACAGGTGTCATGGTTTTGATGCCTTCAGTGACAATCTACAATGTAAATAGTCACAAAAAGAAAGAAAACACATTGAAATGAGAAGGTGTGTCCAAACTTTTGGCCTGTACTGTATGTAAATATATTTATTTCTTCTAAAATTTGGTGGCCGCGGCTTAAATAGCCCGGAAAATATGGTGAATAAAATGTGTTTAATCAGAACAGACCATACATTAATTTATAGACCTCAAAAAGATGTGATGTCACTAAGCTTTTGTTCAGTCACTTATAATGGAAATATAATGTTTAAAAAGTCCAAAAGAAAACATATAAGACTGCCAAAAGCTAACATTTTGTCTCAAACCCTCTCCTGAAACCAAGTCTTTGTGACTACTTCAATAAGGACTTATTTCAAAAAGAAAAACTTGGTGGCACGCACGGCTCAAACAAAGCTCAATTTACAATTCTTTCAGTAACTGCTACGTGCTGGCTTTAAAAGCTGCCTGGTGACTTGATACTTAATTAACTGCAGGCAGGTTTTTGAGGTATTTAGTGGCTCTGTGGGCAACCTTGCAACTCAAGGCGCACAGGAAAAGAAACGAAATTGAAGCTGTGTATGAAACAGACTATTAAAGAGACCGCTTTGCCAAGTTATCTAAAATTCACGGTGTCACAGCACTAATGACTTCAGTATTTCCTGTCACACACACACACACACACACACACACACACACACACACACACACACACACACACACACACACACACACACACACACACACACACGCACACACACGTCAAGTTGAACAAGACGACTTGCTTATTTGCAAAAAAATCTCCTTTACATTTTCGACATACAGTACTTGTTGTGATTACTGTACTGTAGTGTTAGGGTTAGGGTTAGGGGTTATGGTTAGGGTTAAGGTATTGGTATAGTATCGCGGTACTAATGAATCTAAAACGGTACTATACTCTGTTTGAAAAGTACCGGGCAGGACGGCGCGTCGTCGTCACGTCATGACATTGCTGGTTTTACGAGCAGAGGAGCATGTTCGGCAGCGCACAATCACAGAGTACTTGCAAGCAGACACAGTGTGTAGACAGAAAAGGGAGAACGGACGCATTTTGGCCTGAAAACTAACAATAAAGGTGAAGTTACAACACTGAAACGCCCTCAGGAAGAGGTGCTTTAACGTCCATTCGCAGTCGGCAGTGTTTTAGCCAAGTCTAAATCACAAATCCTCGCCTCCATGGCGACAAATAAAGGGAGTTTTGTACAAGTATCATCCCTGCAGGACGAGGAATAGCTAAACATGCTTCACTGCACAACGTAGGAGGATACGGAAGCGAACCGCTAACAGCAAGCTAGCACCCTGAATGTAAACAAACGCCATGGGTGGATCTACACCTGACATCCACTGTAATGATACCAAGTACAGCAGCGTATCTAGTCAATACTACACACAAAATCTTATTTACTTTTTTTAAAATGTATATTATGTATATAAACTCGGGAAAATACGTCCCTGGAAACATGAGGACTTTGAATATGACCAATGTATGATCCTGCAACTACTTGGCATCGGATCGATACCTAAATGTGTGGTATCACCCAGAAGAACAGAACAGAAGACTAAGTGTTTATTACATCCATCCATTTTTCTACCGTTTTTTCCCTTACAGGGTCGCGAGGGGTGCTACATTTGAACAGAAGTGTAGATAAAACATGTTAAAAGAGCAAGTAATCAGATATTAACAGTAAATGAACTATTAATAATCCATTTTTAAAGCTTATCCAAAATAGAATGAGAAATGACACAATATTGCTCTACCTGCTCAGTGGCCTAGTGGTTACAGTGTCCGCCCTGAAATCGGTAGGTCGTGAGTTCAAACCCCGGCCGAGTCATACCAAATCTATACCAATGGGACCCATTGGCACTCAGCATCAAGGGTTGGAATTGGGGGTTAAATCACCAAAAATAATGATAATATATTTTATTTGTAAAAAACACTTTACATTGAGTAAACAACCTCAAAGTGCTACAGTGTATAAACATTTTTTTTAAAAATAAAATAGAAAGATAATAAAAAATAAATAAATACAAATAAAAACTAGAACAGCCAAATAGCTAAAAACTAGTATGCATATATCTAAAAAAAAAAGGCTTTTTTTTTTTTAAAAGAAGGGTTTTTAAGCCTTTTTTAAAAGCATTCAGTCTGTGGTGCCCTCAGGTGGTCAGGGAGAGCGTTCCACAGACTGCTGCTGCTCACTGCTCCCCTCACCTCCCAGGGGGTGAACAAGGGGATGGGTCAAATGCAGAGGTTAATCTCGCCACACCTAGTGTGTGTGTGACTATCATTGGTACTTTGACTTTTAAAAACTTTTTTAATATGTTACTGCATACGTCAGCAGACTAATTAGGAGCCTGTTTGCTTACTTACTACTAAAAGACAAGTTGTCTAGTATGTTCACTATTTTGTTTAAGGACAAACTTGCAATAAGAAACATATGTTTAATGTACCGTAAGATTTGTTGTTAAAATAAAACCAATAATGCAATTTTTTGTGGTCGCCCCTATTTAGAAAAGTATTGATAAGTATCGAAATACATTTTGGTACCGGTACCGGTACTAAAATATTGGTATTGGGACAACACTACTGTACTGTCTGATAACATACACTACCGTTCAAAAGTTTGGGGTCACCCAAACAATTTTGTGGAATAGCCTTCATTTCTAAGAACAAGAATAGACTGTCGAGTTTCAGATGAAAGTTCTCTTTTTCTGGCCATTTTGAGCATTTAATTGACCCCACCAATGTGATGCTCCAGAAACTCAATCTGCTCAAAGGAAGGTCAGTTTTGTAGCTTCTGTAACGAGCTAAACTGTTTTCAGATGTGTGAACATGATTGCACAAGGGTTTTCTAATCATCAATTAGCCTTCTGAGTCAATGAGCAAACACATTGTACCATTAGAACACTGGAGTGATAGTTGCTGGAAATGGGCCTCAATACACCCATGTAGATATTGCACCAAAAAACAGAAATTTGCAGCTAGAATAGTCATTTACCACATTAGCAATGTATAGAGTGCATTTCTTTAAAGTTAAGACTAGTTTAAAGTTATCTTCATTGAAAAGTACAGTGCTTTTCCTTCAAAAATAAGGACATTTCAATGTGACCCCAAACTTTTGAACGGTAGTGTATCTCAAACATGTTCAATCTCGTGGCGACTACAAGCTACATCCACAGAACTCTGCAGACACAAGCATACAGTACGCACCATTATAGTCGCGGGTCTCACCTTGTGGAGTGGTTGGGACCGAATGAAAAGGTTCTTTTGTGGAATTTTGCTCTTCCAGTCTGCACTCAGCAGTTCAGAAGTGTATATATTTATATAAATATTGTCTTAGCTGGAACACATTCCTCCTGGTTGTCCCCCCCTCCTCCACTAAAAGACGCACACATATACGTATGGAGTCCTACCCGCCCTATTAGAACTGGCATTTCCCCGTGTCGGTTTATTTTTAAGTAGTTGTTGATGTTCGCCCTTTGCGACCTCAGAATGTTTGCCGAGGGTTTACAAGGTGACATTTACAACGGCAGCCCGGGCGTCTCTATTCTCTTCCTATTTTCACACTCGGAATTCTTAACCCACTCATCCCCACTCATACCGGAGAGTTTAGGGACACACACAGTATGGAATAGAAGCCTCTTCATTGGCCCCGTTTACCATGTTTGGGAACGAGCTCAGCCACACAACACCATCAAGACAAAAAGTAATCAAATGATGATTCAAGGATTGGCTTGGTACCAAAGGTGATAAACAACAACGCAAAATGTGCACATTTAATATGTGAAGTGAAGTATATTTATATAGCACTTTTTCTCTTGAGAGACTCAAAGCGCTTTACATTGTGAAACCCATTATCTACATTTTTAAGCTACCGTATTTTCCCGGACCATAGAGCGCACTGCCGATGAATGATCTATTTAAAAAAAAAAGTTTTTTCATATATAAGGCGCACCAGATTATAGGGCGCGTTAAAGGGTTCATATTACACTACCGTTCAAAAGTTTGGGGTTACCCAAACAATTTTGTGGAATAGTCTTCATTTCTAAGAACAAGAATAGACTCTCGAGTTTCAGATGAAAGTTCTCTTTTTCTGGCCATTTTGAGCGTTTAATTGACCCCACAAATGTGATGCTCCAGAAACTCAATCTGCTCAAAGGAAGGTCAGTTTTGTAGCTTCTGTAACAAGCTAAACTGTTTTCAGATGTGTGAACATGATTGCACAAGGGTTTTCTAATCATCAATTAGCCTTCTGAGCCAATGAGCAAACAAATTGTACCATTAGAACACTGGAGTGATAGTTGCTGGAAATGGGCCTCTATACACCTATGTAGATATTGCACCAAAAAACAGACATTTGCAGCTAGAATAGTCATTTACCACATTAGCAATGTATAGAGTGTATTTCTTTAAAGTTAAGACTAGTTTAAAGTTATCTTCATTGAAAAGTACAGTGCTTTTCCTTCAAAAATAAGGACATTTCAATGTGACCCAAGCTTTTGAACCGTAGTGTATTTTTACTTTTTTCTAAATGTAAAACACTTCCTTGTGGTCTACATAACTTATAATGGTGGTTCTTTGGTCAAAATGTTGCATTAATTATGTTTTACAGACCATCTTCAAGCCGTTTTCTGACAGTCGTTTCCGGATGCGCCGTTTTGTGGGCGGTCTTATTTACGTGGCTCACCTTCTCCCCCTCATTTTTGTTGTAGCGGTGTAGCGTGCAAGGACGGGAGTGGAAGAAGTGTCAAAAGATGGAGCGAACTGTTTTAATGACATTCAGACATTCAACGGAGCAGCATCTCCTCATCCGGAAACAACAAATGTGTCCCGTGAAAAACCGTCCGACCTTAACTCTCTAATAACTAAAGTTCCTTGGGTGAATAATGTAACTCACTACACCGGTATGTTTTAGCGCTTTCATGGCGAGTTTACTGACAGATATAAGTAAGAACTTTACACTACTTTATATTAGAAACGGCAACAGCAGAACAAGAAGATATAGAAAAAGAAGAAGCTTATCAACTACGGTGTCGGCACGGACTGCGTGCAATTTGTCAGGATTTATGCAGATCCCAAATACAGATCAGCAGGTACCAAAAGGTAAGAAAAGTTGCTTTTGCATAATGCGAAACAAAACGCCAGATAATATGTCTTACCTTATACACACACCTTAATAGTACTCGTATGTTGAAGCACAGTGCAATCCATCAAGCGGTGCGGCTTCATAGCTTACCAAAGTCGTACTAAAACATTTTGATAGATTTTTGAGCGCCGTGTGTAATGTTCTATATTTTCAATGGAACATATAAAATGTTGGTGTTGTTTACTTGAGTCATATTCGATCATAGCGCAGCCTACACTTATCTCTTATGTTTGACTGCCATGTACTGGTCACACTTATCATGACACCATGTACCAAATACAATAGCTTCGAGGAGGGTAAGCTCAACCAAACGTATTCCTTGCATTAGGCACACCGGGTTATAAGGCGCACTGTCGAAATTTGAGAAAATGAATGGACTTTAAGTACGCCTTATAGTCCGAAAAATACGGTACATTTAAACCAGTGTGGGTGGCATTTGGGATCAAGCAGGGTAAAGTGTCATGCCCAAGGCCACAGCAGCAGCAACTCGGATGCCGGAAGTTGGATTCGAACCTGGACACCCGCAAGTTGCTGGCACGGCCGCTCTACCATCTAAGCATTCATTCATTCTTCATTCATTCATAAGATGTTTAAGGTGAAAATTCATAAGGTCTCTGGGAAATCTTGCTCTCATACCAGAAGGTTCAAAGTTTAGGAGTGGCTGTACAACACGAGTTAGGGCTAGACAATTAATCGACAATTTGATTTTGATTTCGAATATGGCTTCTCACGATCATGAAAATATAATTAAAAAAATAAATTAAAAAAAACGATTCACGGGCAGCGTAACATCCATGCAAATTCCGAGGCTTGTAACGATGAAACGGATGATTGAGTGTAGCCTATGAGTGAAAAAAAGACAACGTCTAGAAGTTTGGGATGTCACCATGGTTACTACTTTTTATTTGACACAGCGCTATTTCATAATCATTAAACTTAACAAAAAAGTAAGGAATATGATTTTTGCGTAGAAGTAACCGCGGACGAAGTCACATAATTGGCCAGTCAACCGAAATCCGCTGATAAACGCAAAAATAATATCAGGTGTATTGACATGTGACTGAAATGCTGTCATTGTGAGGAGAAAATTTTTTTGGGGGGGAAATAATGAGTCGGGGGAATGCTCATTAACCCCCGAAAAACTGAACTAAACAATATCAAGATGGTCACTTGAAACAGCGGCTGAACTACGAAGAAGAACAATCCATACGGCCACAACAAATCTCATCTGCTTGTGTTGTTGTGAACAACATCGTGGATGTTGACATTGACGTACAACCAAGAGGAGAGCAGCCGCAACCTGGGAGTCGCGGTCGCACTCTAATTTTTTTAGAGCCTTAAGTCCTTTTCTTTACTCGTCAAGCATCAGACTACCACCCTTCACAATAATAGCCCGGAGTGCCACATCCGGCCTGACAGCGCTAACAAAATAAAGGTTTCAAAAAAGGACCTTACACAAGCATAATGTACCTAAAGCACTTATTGATACATTTACACAACTATTATTCATTAATTCTACAAAGATGTATTGCACCAATAGATGTAAGGATTTCGTCATTTATTTACAAACAGTTATACAAATTTATTTGACACAAAAAGCACACACTCTATTAAGGTAAAAATAAGCGTAAAAGGTAAATAAAAACTGAATTAAAAACAAAACTGAAAAACTGAATGATGTTTTTTTTAATATTTCTATAAAGCTCATTCTCTCATTCTCGATAAGCTTCAAGAGGTAGTCACCTCAAATGGTTTTCACTTCACAGGTGTGCTTGAAGCTCATCGAGAGAATGCCAAGAGTGTGCAAAGCAGTAATCAGAGCAAAGGGTGGCTATTTTGAAGAAACCAGAATACAAAACATGTTTTCAGTTATTTCACCTTCTTTTGTTAAGTACATAACTCCACATGTGTTCATTCTAGGGCTGCAACAACTAATCGATTAAATCGATTAAAACCGATTATAAAAATAGTTGGCGATTAATTTAGCCATCGATTCGTTGGATCTATGCTATGCGCATGCGTAGAGGCAATTTTTTTTATATATTTTTTTTATTTAAAACATTTTTTTTTTTTTATAAACCTTTATTTATAAACTGCAACATGTACAAACAGCTGAGAAACAATAATCGAAATAAGTATGGTGCCTGTATGCTGTTTTTTTTTTCAATAAAATACTGGAAAGGATAGAGGATTGTCTCTTTTATCCGATTATTAATCGATTAATCGAAGCAATAATTGACAGATTAATCGATTATCAAATTAATCGTTAGTTGCAGCCCTAGTTCATTCATAGTTTTATATATATATATATATATATATATATATATATATATATATATATATATATATATATATATATATATATATATATATATATATATATATAAATATATATATATATATATAAAGGTTTATTTGAAATAGGGACAGATACGGAAACATAGATAACTGAAACAGTTATCCAATGTATGCGTTGTGGAATTTCTGACCTTTTGAACTATATTTCGTGTCTATTAAGAATGTCTGCTCATTTCATTTCTCTTCTATTCTGTGCCATTGAATGTACCGGTTCTGGGACAAAGTTGAATATGGAGTCGCCCCAACCTGTCTACAGAATGTTTTGATTGTCTAAGTATGACTAAGGGATTCAAGTTTGTTATGGAACAGACAGGTCAAAACAAAAAGACATGGACGCACGAACCAACAGATAAAAATGGCAGGAGACCGGGACTCGAGAGAGATTGCTTTTGTGTGTCCTCCGGAGGACGTTGTGTGTCTGCATGGACAGCTCAATCTGACTTGATAATGGGTAAATCAACTTTTTGTACTAAATTCACTTTTGTTGCTGTTTAAGCTCTGGACAATCCACCACATATGCATAATAGTGTTTGTAGCCAAAGCTAATTTACAACATGTGTCCCCAACAACAACAACAACAACGACAACAACAACAACAACAACAACAACAACAACAACAACAACAACAACAACAACAACAACAACAACAACAACAACAACAACAACACAAATCTAACATCATTAAAATAGGAAAATAAAAAGAATGAGGCAAAGAGGAGTCGATAATAATGAGAATAGGGGCGGTATAGCTCGGTTGGTAGAGTGGCCGTGCCAGCAACTTAAGGGTTCCAGGTTCGATCCCCGCTTCCGCCATCCTAGTCACTGCCGTTGTGTCCTTGGGCAAGACACTTTACCCACCTGCTCCCAGTGCCACCCACACTGGTTTAAATGTAACTTAGATATTGGGTTTCACTATGTAAAAGTGCTTTGAGTCACTAGAGAAAAGCGCTATATAAATATAATTCACTTCACTTCACAAACAATACAGACAAAGTGCAATCTAGATAAAAGCCAATAATAATAATAATAATAATAACACAGACAAAGTGTAAACTAGATAAGAACCAACTAGTAAAAAATTGTAAAAACTAAACATGGTAACACGATTGTTGCTCAACTAGCCACAATTGCGTTTGTATTTTGAAAGTCACAAGTGCAGGTATACATTTCAAAGTGACAATCTACAATGTAAATAGTCATGAAAATAAAGAAAACGCATTGAATGAGAGGGTGAACTTTTGGCCTGAACTGTATAGCACAGTATATTATTTGGAAAATAAATTACAACAAAAACCCTTTCAAAAAAGTTACCAGGTTACAAACGCTCCTCCTGTGGCTGTTGATGTATGCAGTAGTGCATTTTCAGATGTTATCGCTAACGTTGTTGTTGCTTTGTGTAGTTGTATTTTCTCTCTAAACTTCATTTTTAACATACTTGCTCATTTCCTTACGTCACGCGAACAAAGTTTCAGTTAGACTTCTGTTAAAGTGTGCAAAGCACTTATTCTTCTGTTGTTTCGCGACTTTACACGCTCCCCCTTGCTCTTGCGTGGTGTGTCAAATGTTTCGTTAATTCTCAACCTCCAGTGATAATGACACTTTGAAGAAAAGTAGTTAATTTGCCAACGTGGAGGCGAGGATTAGCAACTTTGAAAGGGCTCCACACCGTGTACTTAACCGCGCTAACGAAAGCATGTCAACAGTAAAGAGTTAGGTGAAAGACAAAAAAAAAAAAAAAAGCTGTCATTACATGCTGAGAGATGGCTCATGCCAATCAAATTAATTAGCTTCAGAATAAAACACAGTTATACACTAAAAACGCTCACATTAGACCAAGCAGTCTTGGATTTGCAAACACTTTAGAGCAGGCCTGGGCAATTATTTTGACTCGGGGGGCCAAATTTAGAGAAAAAAATGTGTCTGGGGCCGGTATATCTATCTATGTATACATATATACTGTATATATACATATATATACATATACACACACATGTATACATATATATATACACACACACATATATATATATATATATATATATATATATATATATATGTACACAGATATTAAGATTAAGATTAAAGTACCAATGCATTTGACCCATCCCCTTGGGGAGCAGTGGGCAGCAACGGCGCCGCGCCCGGGAATCATTTTTGGTGATTTAACCCCCAACTCCAACCCTTGATGCTGAGTGCCAAGCAGGGAGGTATTGGGTCCCATTTTTATAGTCTTATATATATATATATATATATATATATATATATATATATATATATATATATATATATATATATATATATATATATATATATATATATATATTAGGGCTGCAACTAACGATTAAATTGATAATCGATTAATCTGTCGATTATTACTTCGATTAATAATCGGATAAAAGAGACAAACTACATTTCTATCCTTTCCAGTATTCTATTGAAAAAAAACAGCATACTGACGCAATATTTATTTTGATTATTGTTTCTCAGCTGTTTGTACATGTTGCAGTTTATAAATAAAGGTTTATAAAAAATAAAATAAAATAAATACAAATAAATAAAAGTTGCCTCTGCGCATGCGCATAGCATAGATCCAACGAATCGATGACTAAATTAATCGCCAACTATTTTTATAATCGATTTTAATCGATTCAATCGATTAGTTGTTGCAGCCCTAATATATATATATATATATATATATATATATATATATATATATATATATATATATATATATATATATATATATATATATATATATATATATATATATATATATATATATATATATATATATATATATATATATATATATATATATATATATATATATATATAGTTCAGGTTTCTGTGGTTTATCCGTTATACAGTGCTCAATACTGGGGTAGAGCGGAATATACGTTAATATACGGAAACCTGCGAAACAGGCTTGTGGGGATGATATAGCCTCTTGTGCTTTTTCCTGACCTAATGTATATATATATATATATATATATATATATATATATATATATATATATATATATATATATATATATATATATATATATATATATTTTTTTTTTTTTTAAAGCTGTGAAAATCTGCTGTACAGTATGTGTGCTTGGGTCCTATTTTTAGGAACATTAATACAAAACCTCACAATAATGTCTGATTGAATGCTAAAAACGTTATGACAGACCGCCTTAAAAAACGGAATGGATTTTTTTTTTTTTCCCTGAATGAGACACCCAGAATGTACATGAAAATAAAGAATGTGTGATTTACAATATTAACTAGGAACGATAAAACACTGAATATTGACAACATATGAACGTCACACCCCCTCTCCATCGACATATTTTACAATCAAGCGAAACGCAACAAAAATGCAACAAACACAGCGAAATATGATATGTAACAAAAAAACAACAACACCTACAATCTGATACATCTGATATATCACTAAGCTTTAGAACTTTGTTGTACAATCCGCGTCTGTCTCTGACACCCTCATTTCAGGCTGGCCGCTCTGGAAACACTCTGTGGAAACGCTCCCCACCCACACTGCTTGGTGCCTCGTCTGAGCTGCTGTGACTTAGATTACCATAGTAACTAGTATATTAACCATTGAAATACTTTGTATAGTTCAAGACTTACGGTCATTTGAAAACATCACTGCACATCATAATGGCAGCTACAGTTTCCATCTTAAAGATCTAAAAAAATTATTTGGGCATGTCCGGCGGGCCAGATTGAAAATCTTAAAATCTTAATTTGCATAGGTCTGCTTTAGAGGATCTCTAGCAAAAGCCAACAAGGTTTTGTTTTTGATCAAGAATAGGTCCCACCGAACAAGGGTGCATTCATAGCAGCTGAGTTGGAGGAGTGCCATCTGCTATCACACCGCCGTGCTAAGAGCCTGTTGTAAAGGAACGAGCCGTGGCTCATCATGTACATGTTACATCCATATAGACTTACTGGAACTAGCACTTCGACTACAGTGCGGTCACGTTTCACCTCCTCAGGTGAACATGCTACAACATTGACTACTTTATGATGTTTATCTTCACATTTGCCACCCAGAACGGTGTTGAGTTACGCCTCGCGAGTTGGTCCTGCAGGGCCAATTTCATGTGTACTGTACGTTTATTATTGTGGTTACAGTTCGAGACACTGCATCACATTGAAAACTCTTTAATGTTTAATTAGGTAATTAAAGCAAGTGTACATTCCAATTCAAAAATCTAGTCCAGACTAGGGCTGCACGATTTTAGGAAAAAGCCTACCGGCAATTGCGATTTTTCTCTCCAAAATTGCGATTTAATTTGACATTTTTATATTTTATACATATCAATTCATAAAACTGCGAAAACGAATGTAGGACGACGTGTTACCTTTGAACTGGCAATCAACACATTCTTGTCTCAAGGTGCCATATATTAGAACTAGAGATGTCCGATAATGGCTTTTTTGCCGATATCCAAAAATATTGCGATATTGTCCAACTCTTAATTACCGATTTCGATATCAACCGATACTGATATATACAGTGGTGGAATGAACACATTATTATGCCTAATTTTGTTGTGATGCCTCACTGGATGCATTAAACCAGTGGTCCCCAACCTTTTTGTAGCTGCGGACCGGTCAACGCTTGAAAATGGGGGGTGGGGGGGTGTATATTGTAGCGTCCCGGAAGAGTTAGTGCTGCAAGGGGTTCTGGGCATTTGTTCTGTCGTGTTACGGTGCGGATGTTCTCCCGAAATGTGTTTGTCATTCTTGTTTGGTGTGGGTTCACAGTGTGGCGCATATTTGTAACAGTGTTAAAGTTGTTTATACGGTCCCCCTCAGTGCGACCTGTATGGCTGTTGATTAAGTATGCCTTGCACTCACTTGTGTGTGTGAAAAGCCGTAGATATTATGAGACTGGGCCGGAATGTAAAGGAAGTGCCTTTAAGGATTATTGGCGCTCTGTACTTCTCCCTACATCCGTGTACACAGCGGCGTTTTAAAAAGTCATACATTTTTACTTTTTGAAACCGATACCGATAATTTTGAAACCGATACCGATAATTTCCGATATTACATATTAAAGCATTTATCGGCCGATAACATCGGCAGTCCGATATTATCGGACATCCCTAATTAGAACAATATGCAATCATTTATTTTACGAAATATTTGGCCTTGTGCAAGACAGACTTAGAGCTTTCGTCTAAGTCGGGCCAAATGTGGCCCACCACTTCATTTCATTTGGCCCTCGAAAGCCTGGAAATAATATGTATCAATAAAGTACTGTAACTTTCCTCACTAAATGTATTCTTTCTTTCTATTTTGGGAAAAAAAAAAAACATGTGCTCCATGTAATTGCAAATTATGTTAACTTAAATATTGTCTAATTTTGCAAAAATATATTATCAAACTTTCAAACCATTTTTTTAAAATAGAAATAAATACTAATAATAATGATTTCAAAGCAAGTTATCCATCAAATTGCGCAATGTAAAAGTAGCAATAGATTTCATGGTAAAATGTATGGTGGTTTTTACAGCATTTTTCTCAAAATGAAAAAAAAACAGTACTATTTTTTTACTGTATTAAACTGTGGTGCCGTTTTGGCATTTACAGTAATACAACGGAAAATCTACAGTTGTAGATTTGTGGTAAAAAAATAAATAAAAAACAAACTGGCAGCTTAGGTGCCAAAATGTTACTGTAAAATGGAATTTTTTTTAATTTACAGTACAATTTTTTTTTTAAATTTGGCAGTAAAAGTCTGACAACTGAGCTGCCTTTTTTTTTTTTTTACCATAAAAACAGCAGTACTGTATTTCCATTTACAGTAAAATAAGCTAAATTTTGAGGTGAAATTATTGCAACTTATCATATTTTATTTTACATTTTAGTTTGAAAAAAAATGTACTAATAAAAATTGGGTAATAATAGTATTCACTGTTAGAAGCGGCCCTCTGGGGCCAAACTTAACTGCGATGTGGCCCTCAATGAAAACAACTTTGACACCTCTGGTCTACGTCATGCTCTTAAACTGAAGAAATAACTGATAAAAACTATACAATGTTTATAATGTAATGTAGTCATGATAAAAAATAACAATGCAAGTAACCATTTAAAAGGTTATACACTTATTTTTCATTACTGTTTAATTTTTTCTCTACTACCATTATACTGTAATTGGAAGGTAAATAAGTTGTCCTAAACAAATAAACAAACAAAAACATTAAATGGATTCTCATTTCTAGAAGCACAAATGTAACTAAAATATAATTTTGAACATAGTGTGACGTAGATTACCGTAATAACTCGTATAACACTCAAAAGTGTTATGATCCGTTGCCCGGATCATGTTTTGTTCTGTTAGTTTTGACTACCTCAGTTCTGTTTTCCGCACCCCTGGGTTTGTGTTTCAGTTGCCATGACTGCAGATTCGTTCCACCTGCCTCTGATTAGTGTTTGGGACGCTCACCTGCTCCTGGGCACTAATCAGAGAGCTATTTATGCATCTTGGGAGAACGACCTCCGCATAAACACCAAGTCGTCACAAAAAGCACAGATTCCAACCATTGAAATACTTTCTATAGTTCAAGACTTACGGTAATTAAAAAAAGAAGCACTGCACATCATAAGGGTGGCGACAGTTTTGATGTTAAAGGTAAAAAAAAATTATGTAGAATTGAAAATCTCAACGGGCCGCATGTTGCCCGCGGTCCGTATTTTGCCACGGTCTGTTTTAGGCCATATCGCCTATCCCTACTGTGGACAAACATTTTTGTCAGGGCCCTGACACACTTGCAAGCACAACATTTTTAAAAACCACCAACTGAAGCCTGTGACATATTTTTAAGTGTCCTTTCAAGAACAGAAATGACATGAAAGCGCACAACCCTTTCCCGCAAATGTCTCTTTTTCTCAGCGCACTGGTCACGAGCTAGGGGGGCAATTTCGTCGAGGTTTGACAAAGCCTGTGACAAACCATATTCGTCAACTTGCGGGCGCGCGGTGATCCACACTTGTAATCCAACATAAACGTCTTTGTTCAATATAGCCATTGTGTAAGCTTCTGGCTGTCAAGTCTCCCCTAAACGCAACCTTTAAGTTCTTCAAAACATCCCACAAGTTAGGGTCAGCTAACATTTTCCACATGAGTATTGAGGCTCCGAGGTGACACGAGGATGCGGCACGGTCACTCTTTCATGAGGAAGACATTTGAAGAAATAAACAAAAGCAGACAGTGTTGACTTTGGGTTATGTAACTGCAGTTAAGGGCCACTTCAAATATTAGGGTGATAGGGCAACACGGAGACGCTAATGCGTGCTTTTATTACAAGTCGTATAGATTATTGTAAAGCCCTGCTTTCTGGTCGTCCTAAAAAGGATATTACATCTTTGTCCTGACGAAAACCAGAAGGCGGGCTCACATTACACCAGTTTTAAAATCTCTGCATTGGCTCCTCGTGTGTTTCAGGATCAATTTGAAGGTTATTTTTATGGTTTATACACTGCAATAACTGAGTAAGTTTAAATATCTCAAATAAGGGTGATATTTGCTTATTTTCTGTCTGATAAGATAATTCTTCTCACTAAGCAGATTTTATGTTAGAGTGTTTTACTTGTTTTAAGGGTTTTGGTTTTAAATTATCTCAGTAAGATATTACAGCTTGTAGCTGGGATTTTATGACCTATAAAACATCCTTGAAACTAGAATATCAAAGCTGTGTCATCAACACTCATAAAAATAATTTCTTATTTCAAGCATGAAAAAAAAATCATGACTTTGACACAATTTTGTCTCATAATTAAAACGGATGACAGCCAAATGGACTTTCCTGTTTTATTTTCAATGAAACAAGAGAAAATACACACTCATATAGTAGTACAGTCGGCACAGTACAGTAAATTGACAGTTAATATTTAAACATTTAACATGTGACATTTCAAACTATTTTGAACAGAAATAGTCCATTCACATTCAGATGAATTCTTCAAAATTACAATTAAAAAGTTTTTGACCGGGGGCCGGGCTGTATATATGCGCACTAATTGACTGAAAGAGCACGCACTTGGTCCGATGATGTCATGTTATCAATGGAAAAATGCATTTTTAGACAATATGATTTGCCTGAGCGGCTAGTAGACCCCAAGAGTAACAAGCGGTTGCCTTGTTGCCTTTCCATTAAGAACAATAAATTAGTTTTTAGCATAAGTTTGCTGGTTTCAAGAAATGTAATGCCTAGTGCATATCATTATGTCAAGATAATGGCACTGGCATTTACTTAATATAGGAATATTTTTCAACATATTGAGCAAAAAGGTCTTTTTTTTTTCTACCAAGAAAAGTGCACTTGTTATTAGTGAGATTATACTTTTTTTAAGGTATTTTTGGGTTCATTGAGGTTAGCTAATTTTACTTGTTTTGGAAAGTCTTGACAAGCCGCATTTTCTTGTTCTATTGGCAGATAATTTTGCTTAGTTCAAATAAAATACTCCTAATTATTTTTATTTTTTTCTTGTTTTTGAACACTGACTTTTTGCAGTGTAAATGTTTTTATGGTATCGGGCCTTCTTAGCTTTCAGATTTTCTTTTACCCTATGAACCTTCACGGGCCCTGAGATCCTTCGGCAATAATCTCCTAATATTTCCAAAAGTCAGGACACAAATGGATGGCATCTTTCCACCGTTATGGCCCCCGTCTATGGAACAGCTTTCCGGAGGACCTCAGGGCTACGGAGAACGTTCATGTTTTTAAGAGCAGGCTTAAGACCCACCTTTTTGATTTGGCTTTTACCTGATATTAATTATTTTATTGAAGTCATTTGTATTTGATGTTTTATCCTATTATTTATGCAAGATTGTATTTACTTCCATTTATGTATTATTTACTTACTGTATATTCATTTTATCTGTATTTTAATTTTTAATTTTTTTTATTTTTTCTTCTCTATTACCGTATTTTTCGGACTATAAGTTGCAGTTTTTTTCATAGTTTGGCCGGGGGTGCGACTTATACTCAGGAGCGACTTATGTGTGAAATTATTAACACATTACCGTAAAATATCAAATAATATTATTTAGCTCATTCACGTAAGAGACTAGACGTATAAGATTTCATGGGATTTAGCGATTAGGAGTGACAGATTGTTTGGTAAACGTATAGCATGTTCTATATGTTATAGTTATTTGAATGACTCTTACCATAATATGTTACGTTAACATACCAGGCACGTTCTCAGTTGGTTATTTATGCCTCATATAACGTACACTTATTCAGCCTGTTGTTCACTATTCTTTATTTATTTTAAATTGCCTTTCAAATGTCTATTCTTGGTGTTGGGCTTTATCAAATACATTTCCCCAAAAAATGAGACTTATACTCCAGTGCGACTTATATATGTTTTTTTCCTTCTTTATTATGCATTTTCAGCCGGTGCGACTTGTACTCCGGAGCGACTTATACTCCGAAAAATACGATAATCTTCTTACATCTTACTTGTACTTTATTCTTTATTTCTACTCACGGTTCTTACTATTTTACAAGTTTTATTATTCATATGTCTCACAGTTGATTCTCTACATGGAGTGGGAAGAGAAAGTAAAATTGTGTGCTGCAGAGAGCAGCCACGTTTCCTTCCCTTACTACCTGATTATAATCAGAGGAAGGTTACATTTGAAATAAAAAATGTTTGCATTTAATCTATTTTTCCCTTACTTTTGATAGGTCATAAAATTGATAAAAAATGATCGATATTGACAAATATAAAACACTTATATTGTGATAGAGTTTTCCGCCATGTCGTCCAGCCCTACTCTAAGCTGCAGTAAAATCCAAAAAACAAGGTTGTCAACTGGATTTGATTTGTGAGGTCATCAAAACCCCATAAATACTCCGTAATTATTGATAAACCTGGAGCATCGTCCAACTTCTCATTTGTTGTGTTCCGTCTTTTACATACCTCTATAATCCGGTCGTGGAGTTGAAGTCCGTCTGCGTTGTCGGCGGGTCCGTCCTGTATGACTTTGGACACAAAGATCCCCTCCTTCAAAGTGCTGTCGTTGTCCTCCTGTTGAGGAAATTGCAGTTATCAACACAATAGCGGTGTTTCCCACACATTCATTTATTTGTGGCGGCCCGCCACGAAAGAATTACGTCCGCCACAAATAAAAAAAAAACATTTTTATTTTTTATTTTTATTTTTATATTTTTTTGTCCTGTCCAGCTTCTCAGGCAAATCATATAGTCGATGTAGATGCCCATATAGGCTGTTTAGATTTACTTTACAAAAGAGAAGTGTAGGATACTTCTCTTGTTGCCTTATTTGTATTTGACCACTACTGTTTTCTGTTTATTTGTTACTGACTGTGGCAGGACACCTCTGCCTCTGTTTCACTTTATGTTGCTGGTAAATAATATGGTTGTAGTAGTAGGCTAAAGTTAAATTATTTAGTATGCACTAATTAAAGGGGCAGAGCTTTAAGAGACATTTTATCTTTTATATCTTATAAGATATATTTTTTGTAAGAACCACAATTAATAAATATATTTCAGTGAATAACTTATTGTTCAAATCTGTATATAAATATGTATATAAAGTGTTGTAATTATATTGTAAAATGGATGGATGGATGGATGGATGGATGGACGTTTAAAACAAAACTGTTATTATTAATTAGTAAGTATACATTTTTTGAGCCTTTTTAGAGAAAATCATATCATTGTAGTAAATTATGCAAATTACTCGATGATGTCATGGTGACCACGCCCATAGCCACGCCCATAGCTACGCCCCCAGCGCCACAGGTATCTTGGCAGTTTATGGGAAACACTGAATAGTGAAGCTGGGAAAAGTACAACTAATCCACTGCTGCTGGCATCTTCTAAAAGAAGAGAGTTGGGTGTCGGGAACATGCAATTAAACTGCACACACATTAAAATGGGCACCACATTTAACGCTCATTTTGTAAGACGTACTCGTTACAAATTACAAGAAAGGAAGCTTATTCAATGTAAAAGCCTGTAATTAGCCAGACAGCTATGGTTCTGAAATAACACGTCTTGAGTGTTTTGCTCCACAACCATGGTGATAGTACATGAGAAAAGTCATAAGCAATCTAAGAGATGCAATAAAAAAACATAACTGTGTGGCTGAATGGCCAGTAAATTAATTAAGTATTATTTTAAAGTTGATAAAACTGACCTGTCACCCTGTTCTTGATGCTTCCCTGGCCTAAAGCTTTGACTCTGTGACCCTAAGGTAAGTACGCGTCAAACCCTGCGGTCCTGGCCCCATTAAGACCGACTTTAAAGAACTTAAAAGGTGCTTTCCTTTAGTGTTAACTTTCAAACCGCAGCGAGCATGCAGGCTGAGCACTGCATCAAAAGTGCATTTTAATTGGACTCGGAGACGTCGTCGTCTGCCAAATTCTAATTAACAATTTCTGGTTGACTTCCTTCCTCTTCCAGAGGCGGCAATACAGTAGCACCGTCGACAACCGCTTTGCTGCAAATTATTCAAACCAACGCCCCCTGCTTTCTGCCCGACGACTAACCCTTGACATTCAAAGACAAACACGGTCTGGCGGAGGCAGCGAAACCCGGCAGCCAAAAGGACAGCCACAGGGAAAGCTAGTGTCCAAAGCTACTCCTATCTTAATCAATCAAAGACTGGTTTTGAGGTTTCTAGAAAAGTCAAGGCCAAGTACAATAATATGTCGGATTTTTCCTTTCATAAGAGAACTGGAAAAAGTTTGACAAGGGATAAAATCTATATATATATATTTATACCAATATATATTGCCTTATATTATCTTGCATATAAAACCATATCAATGCGGGTTACAAAAACTCCTAATTTATCCGCAGACATACAGTACAGGCCAAAAGTTTGCACACACCTTCTCATTCAATGCGTTGTCTTTATTTTCATGACTTTTTACATTGTAGATTGTCAATGAAGGCATCAAAACTATGAATGAACACATGTGGAGTTATGTACTTAACAAGAAAAGGTGAAAATAACTGAAAACATGTTTTAGATTCTAGTTGTTTTTTTAAATAGCCAGCCTTCGCTCTGATTACTGCTTTGCACACTCTTTTATTTTATAAAAAAAACCTTGACGAGCAGGGAAACCTGCGAAACAGGCTTGTAGGGATGATATAGCCTCTGTGTTTTTTTTCCCCTGACCTAACGTGTGTGTATATATATATATATATATATACACTACCGTTCAAAAGTTTGGGGTCACATTGAAATGTCCTTATTTTTGAAGGAAAAGCACTGTACTTTTCAATGAAGATAACTTTAAACTAGTCTTAACTTTAAAGAAATACACTCTATACATTGCTAATGTGGTAAATGACTATTCTAGCTGCAAATGTCTGGTTTTTGGTGCAATATCTACATGGGTGTATAGAGGCCCATTTCCAGAAACTATCACTCCAGTGTTCTAATGGTACAATGTGTTTGCTCATTGGCTCAGAAGGCTAATTGATGATTAGAAAACCCTTGTGCAATCATGTTCACACATCTGAAAACTGTTTAGCTCGTTACAGAAGCTACAAAACTGACCTTCCTTTGAGCAGATTGAGTTTCTGGAGCATCACATTTGTGGGGTCAATTAAACGCTCAAAATGGCCAGAAAAAGAGAACTTTCATCTGAAACTCGACAGTCTATTATTGTTCTTAGAAATGAAGGCTATTCCACAAAACTGTTTGGGTGACCCCAAACTTTTGAACGGTAGTGTATATATGTATGTATGTATATATATATATATATATATATATATATATATATATATATATATATATATATATATATATATATATATACACATACATATAAACATACATACATATACAGTATATATATGTATATATATATATACACATACATATAAACATACATACATATACAGTATATATATGTATATATATATATATATATATATATATATATATATATATACGCATACATATATATACATACATACATATAAACATACATACATACATACATATACGTATATATATACATACATACATACAGTATATAAATATAGACATACATACATACATATACATGTATATATACATACATACATATATAAATATAGACGTACATACAAATATATACGTGTATATATACATACATATATACATACATGTTTATATTTATATATGTATGTATGTATACATATATACATGTATGTATATATATATACATATATATATATATATATATATATATATATATATATATATATATATATATATATATATATATATATATATATATATATATATATATATATATATATATATATATATATATATATATATATATATGCAAGTGTAAGCCACTGTGACACTATTGTTCTTTTTTTTTTATTTTTATAAATGTCTAATGATAATGTCAGTGAGGGATTTTTAATCACTGCTATGTTGAAATTGTAACTAATATTGATACTGTTGTTGATAATATTCATTTTTGTTTCAATACTTTTGGTTTGTTCTGTGTCGTGTTTGTGTCTCCTCTCAATTGCTCTGTTTATTGCAGAGCAATCGGGTTTGGTTTTGGAATTGGATTGCATTGTTATGGTATTGCTGTGTATTGTTTTGTTGGTTTGATTAATAAAAAAAAATAAAAAAATAAAATCAATTAAAAAAAAAAATAGATTTTTTAAAAATGAGAATCGATTCTGAATCGCACAACGTGAGAATCGCGATTCGAATTCAAATCGATTTTTTCCCACACCCCTAATATATATATATATATATATATATATATATATATATATATATATATATATATATATATATATATATATATATATATATATATATGTATACAGTATATTTATACACATACATATATTTACATACATACATACATACATACATTTTCTACCGCTTGTCCCTTTTGGGGTCGCGGGGGGTGCTGGAGCCTATCTCAGCTGCATTCGGGCGGAAGGCGGGGTACACCCTGGACAAGTCCCCACCTCATCACAGGGCCAACACAGATAGACAGACAACATTCACACTCACATTCACACACTAGGGCCATACAGTCATGGTCAAACGTTTACATACACTTGTAAAGAACATAATGTCATGGCTGTCTTGAGTTTCCAATAATTTCTACAACTCTTATTTTTTTGTGATAGAGTGATTGGAGCACATACTTGTTGGTCACAAAAAAATGTCATGAAGTTTGGTTCTTTTATGAATTTATTATGGGTCTACTGAAAATGTGACCAAATCTGCTGGGTCAAAAGTATACATACAGCAATGTTAATATTTGCTTACATGTCCCTTGGCAAGTTTCACTGCAATAAGGCACTTTTGGTAGCCATCCACAAGCTTCTGGTTGAATTTTTGACCACTCCTCTTGACAAAATTGGTGCAGTTCAGCTAAATGTGTTGGTTTTCTGACATGGACTTGTTTCTTCAGCATTGTCCACACGTTTAAGTCAGGACTTTGGGAAGTCCATTCTAAAACCTTCATTCTAGCCTGATTTAGCCATTCCTTTACCACTTTTGACGTGTGTTCTTGACAAACAAGCATGTGCTCCAATCACTCTATTACAAAAAAATAAGAGTTGCAGAAATTATAGGACACTCAAGACAGCCATGACATTATGTCCTTCACAAGTGTATGTAAACGTTTGACCACGACTGTACATATGCACATACACACACATATATATATATATATATATATATATATATATATATATATATATAGATATATATATATATATATATATATAGATATATAGATATATAGATATATATCTATATATCTATATCTATATATATATATATATTTTCGGTTATATATATATTTTCGTTTCATTTCAGACAGCTCCATGTTATATTCCCACGAGTGTGTGGCATCACCTTGGAATCAGGTCTTGAATTAGAACACACAGCAGCAAGGAAAAGGACCCCTTTTCCTTATTGCCTGTGTTTACCCTACCACCAGAATCTCCTCAATTAGAGACACAAGTGAGGTCCCAGCCACACTGCCACATATAACGCTCGTAAAACTAAATATAGTATATATATTTTTTAAATTCTGTAATCTGTATCCACTAAACCGGGCCCGATATATCAACACAATAAAATGTAATAATGGATCTGATGCAGCCACAGACTAAGAAGTTGAGACCATTGGACCTCAGTCAATACAAGGGGAGGATTGCGGTGCTTCAAGTATGTGTTTTACATTCCTGGGGTGACACAAGACACTTGTCTGATCACTGAGGGGAGATGAAACCTCCAAGAAGGTCTGCTTTCAACCTACCGCGCATGGCCTTCCTCCCATGATGTTAAACCCCAGAGATCCGCCCTCGCGACGAAGGATAACTGTCACACTTTTAGTCTCTCCTTCCTACAAGGCATAAAGGAGAGACACGTGGACAAAAAGACATACAGCACAAAGTTATTCAGACTATTCCAGAATGAGACAAACAGATCACAATAACTCACATTCACTGGCAGCATTTTTCTAGACCAGTGGTTCTTAACCCCACCAGTTTCATATGCGCTTTCACCGAACCCTTCTTTAGTGAAAAATAAAATGTTTTTTTTCTTAATTTAATCTTAATTTATAAATATTAATCATGAAATGATGTTATTATATTAAATAAATACTAATAAAGATATATTTTACAAACAGAACGTTACAGGAATGTACACATGATCTCATGTTTACATCTCATTGTGCAAAATGTGAATGTTTTAGTGGGGACTAAATGCGATATCGGAATGGGGTACAAATTATTTCCAAAGCAGGACCCCCACCCAGACATACAATACTAGTACAAATTTCATGAAAAACAATATGTTGTGTTACTGTCATTGTAAGTGGGCCAAAACACTTATTTTAGAAAATAATCCCATGGAAATGACTGATGTCATTTGATTATAATAATAAAACATCCATCCATCCATCCATTTTCTACCGCTTGTCCATTTTGGCGTCATTAACTTGGTATTTAGTCAGGTTTGGGACAGGTGTGCTGCTGGTGTGGCCACAGTGTGCACATCTAAGTTAAAGTACCAATGATTGTCACACACTAGGTGTGGTGAAATTTGTCCTCTGCATTTGACCCATCACCCTTGTTCACTCCCTGGGAGGTGAGGGGAGCAGTGGGCAGTGGTACGGCGCCCGGGAATAATTTTTGGTGATTTAACCCCCAATTCCAACCCTTGATGCTGAGTGCCAAGCAGGGAGGTAATGGGTCCCATTTTTATAGTCTTTGGTATGACTCGGCCGGGGTTTGAACTCACAACCTACCGATCTCAGGGCGGACACTAACCACTAGGCCACTGAGTTAGAGGGAACATTGTTTGGGGGTATCCATAATACGCCGATAGGGAGAAGTTTTTATTTACACGATGAGTCTGGTGTGTCCTGACCTCCGCAACGGAGGCTCCGCCGAACCCCTGAAGCCGACTCATTGAACCCCTAGGGTTCGATCGAACCCAGGTTAAGAACCACTGTTCTAGACAATCAGCACAGAATACATAAAAACAAAACCAGTTGCTCGTAGCGAGCGGGCCGGACGTCAGAGTTCATTCTGGGACCGCTCAAACCTTGACACGGACCTGCGTTGTCATCTGAAGTCTCAGAATTTAAAACAGGGGTGTCAAACGTACGGCCCGCGATCCAAATCAGGCCCGCGAACAGGTTTTATCCGATGAGTTTGCCAAGTACAAAAATGAGCCGAAATTTTCGAATGAAAGAAACTGCGGTTCTAAATGTGTCCACTAGATGTCACAATAGCAATTATTTGTATCTTTGTAGATGATGCTACATATGTAAAACAAAAAATAAACCACATGATGTTAGTGCACCAGTCAAGAAAAATTTGCAAACTACATAAATAACATCCTGTAATTTGATTTTGATATAATTTTTTTATCTTGATAGATTGAAAATTAACACCAATGAGTTGACTGATGAACATTATCACATCATTTATTCAGAAAGTATAAAAATCGACAAATAAAGATAAAATACTATTAACCGCAACATGTAAGTGAAAAAACAACAACAATTACAAGGACGATACTCCCAGAGATGAGTGCCATGTACACAACTCGCTGCCTAAAGCGAGTACACAACATCCTGAAGGACAGATACCACCCAGCACATGGCCTCTTCAAACTGCTACCCTCTGGAAGGATTTATAGATCGATTCGCGCCAGGACCACCAGAATGTCTCACAGTCTGTATCCCCAGGCTGTGAGACTGCTAAATGAACAGCCTGCCCCTTTGCTGCCCCGGACCATCTTATTACCTCACTCTTCACCACCTCAATAATTGTGCTCTGGACACTGCATTGCTGCAACATCAACATAACACCCATCAGACATCTGACTGTTCCCACCCCCACGGCCCTCTATTCGCCATCTTCCTGACAATGCTAAACTGTAAACTATGGTCAACCTGCACTTCTATGCAGTTTCTATGCCGCTGGACGAAGCTCAAACAAAATCTCGTTGACATTTATGACTTAATTGATTGATTGATTGATACATTTTTAAACAAAGAAAACAATCTGAAGTTGTCTTTATTTTTAAGTTATCATGCCGTGATATTACCATTCCGGCCCACTTGGGAGTAGATTTTTCTCCATGTGGCCCCCCGATCTAAAATGGGTTTGACACCCCTGATTTATAACATTTAAAACACTTTCACAGCAGTAGTGGTGAATCTTGGGGATTCAGCATTAGGAAAGAGCTTCTTTAATTTACATTGCCTTTAATGGACATATCTAATCTTCTTAAGTACAGTCGCACCTCGACTTTTGAGTTTTTTGGGCTACAAGCTGTTTCTAAGCTTTTTGTTATGCTCAAGTTTGCGAGCCTCCCTGCCACTAATTGGCGTAGCGAATCTTAGTCAACCCTATAAGAGCTGTGGGGTACGGTGGGGGGCACAGCTCTCAGCAAGCACAGAGTGATCAGTGACACTTGTCCATTTGGTTATGGTTTATTTCAAACATGCTATACAGATGGGCGAACATTTTACTCACATTTGATCAAACTTGAATGGATTTTGTTTCGGAGCAAAATGCGATGAAAGGGTTGAAATTCCTATTCACACATGTGCGACAGGTATTTTTTCAAGTCGCACGGCCTATTTTTAGGCGCATTTACAAGTAAATTTGTCACACAGTACAGCCCCTGACTACGGGAAGCCACTTTTCGTTTATCACCCACACTGGTTTAAAGTAAATGTTGCTTAAAGATGTAGATCATGGATTCCACTATGTAAAGCTCTTTGACTCTACAGAGAAAAACTGCTATATAAACATAATTCAATTCATTATTTCATTATACACCTCCAAAAACATGCACCTGGGGATAGGTTGAATGGCAACACTAAATTGGCCCTAGTGTGTGAATGTTGTCTGTCTATCTGTGTTGGCCCTGCGATGAGGGGGCGACTTGTCCAGGGTGTACCCCGCCTTCCGCCCGAATGCAGCTGATCATATGGTTATTGTCAGTACTATCAGAAAACAAAGACTAAAACCAACTACAACCAACGCTAGCAATGGTTATACTGGTGAAAATAAGTAGAGCATGCTTAGCAGCCTAATGTATACCCAAAACTAAAGGAGGAGACATTTTACCAAAGTATGCCTATAGGCTACTGTTTCAAATGTTTCAGATTGCCATATAACTTGGTACATGTAGTCCACAATATGCAAACGCGAATGAGGAATTATTTTATCATGTGATTTGGCTGTCTTCATATGTTTCACATTGCCATGATGACAGCCGTGCTAATGTTGGAACCCATTTAATGATAAATGATAAATGGGTTGTACTTGTATAGCGCTTTTCTACCTTCAAGGTACTCAAAGCGCTTTGACAGTATTTCCACATTCACCCATTCACACACACATTCACACACACATTCACACACTGATGGCGGGAGCTGCCATGCAAGGCGCTAACCAGCAGCCATCAGAGGCAAAGGGTGAAGTGTCTTGCCCAAGGACACAACGGACGTGACTAGGAAGGTAGAAGGTGGGAAATGAACCCCAGTAACCAGCAACACTTCGATTGCTGGCACAGCCACTCTACCAACTTCACCACGCCGTCCCTATATGATCAAAAAGGTTCATTATGTATGTATTCTTATTCATATACTTTTTCAAATTTTCTTGTAATCAGACCACACTGTCAGCATTCCATCAAATATACAGAAAATATAGTCTGATTACAAGAAAATTTGAAAAAGTATAATAATAATAACAATACATTTAATTTGTAAAGCACTTTACATTTGTCAATCTCAAAGTGCTGCAGAGTTTAAAGGCCTACTGAAAGCCACCACCACCGACCACGCAGTCCGATAGTCCACACATCAATGATGAAATCTCAACATTGCAACACATGCCAACACGGCCGGGCCAACCCACAAAGTGCAATTTCAAATTTCCCGCAAAACTTCCGGTTGAAAACGTCCATGCATGATGACGTATGCGCGTGACGTCAATGGTTGAAAGGAAGCATTGGGACACATTGCCTCCCAATACAAATTTCCTCATCGTATCAGCATATTGAGAACGAAATAGGCACTGACACTATATGCACATTGGTTTTATTTATCGGCCGATAAATGCTTTAAAACGCAATATCGGAAATTATCGGTATCGGTTTTAAAAAGTAAAATTTATGACTAAAACGCGATATTACCGGCCGATAAATGCTTTAAAATGTAATATCGGAAATTATCGGTATCGGTTTCAAAAAGTAAAATTTATGACTAAAACGCCGCTGTACGGAGTGGTACACGGACGTAGGGAGAAGTACAGAGCGCCAATAAACCTGAAAGGCGCTGCCTTTGCGTGCCGGCCCAATAACATAATATCTACGACTTTTCACACACACAAGTGAATGCAAGATATACTTTGTTAACAGCCATACAAGTCACACTGAGGGTATAAACAACTTTAACACTGTTACAAATATGCGCCACACTGTGAACCCACACCAAACAAGAATGACAAACACATTTCGGGAGAACATCCGCACCGTAACACAACATAAACACAACAGAACAAATACCCAGAACCCCTTGCAGCACTAACTCTTCTGGGACGCTACAATATACACCCGCCCACCCCCACACCTCAACCTCCTCATGCTTTCTCAGGGAGAGCATGTCCCAAATTCCAAGCTGCTGTTTTGAGGCATGTTAAAAAAAATAATGCACTTTGTGACTTCAATAATAAATATGGCAGTGCCATGTTGGCATTTTTTTCCATAACTTGAGTTGATTTATTTTGGAAAACCTTGTTACATTGTTTAATGCATCCAGCGGGGCATCACAACAAAATTAGGCATAATAATGTGTTAATTCCACGACTGTATATATCGGTATCGGTTGATATCGGAATTGGTAATTACGAGTTGGACAATATCGGAATATCGGATATCGGCAAAAAAGCCATTATCGGACATCTCTAGTTTTATTTGTCGAAAATGTATTTTGCCCTGTCAGCTGGAATACACATTGACATACAGGCTAACGGACATATATTTAAAAAGGCAAATTTCCCTGTTTTCGCGGAAATGTCACATGCCTGATTGTTAATACAATTGTAATAATTAATTCTGTTGACCCAATTAGCAAGACACAAGACGGTGAAACTTCCAAACAATTCGTCATATGTCCTGTGTATATATATATATATATATATATATATATATATATATATATATATATATATATATATATATATATATATATATATATATATATATATATATATATATAATCAACTATATATATCATGTATAATCAAGGAACTGCAAGGTTGCGTTCAAGGTGTCCAGGCTTACACAGACTAAATATAGCGCATAGATATTATCGACACGTACAGTGTCCTGAGTGTCGTAGGCTCGAAAAAGGCCATCATTCGCCTGTCAGGCCATAGAGGAATGTGTGGTGCTGCATAGTGTCATCGCACCAGGAGCCACACAGGCTTTCACGTCAACAAAGCAAGCTGTTCAGCAAAAAGTGAAACCAAGAAAACTTTGTGTGGCGTTCGGGTCTGTGGGACTCGTGTTCATTTTTTATTAAAAGAAACATGATACAATTAATTAATTTTTCAAACTGAAACTCACTGACTTTGGCTCATTTTCTGTGAAGAACATATATCAGAATACATATTTAACCCTGTAACACCCCTTGTTGTAAAATTACAACGTTACCTTTAACCATCCTAAAAAACTATCTGTTATATATGTTTTTATTTTTTTTACCACATTTACATAGTCATTGGGTCCTATTGTTCAGTCTCACAAGGCTATTGGATCGTACATTTGTTTATAAGTCACGCCTTCTGGCCATGAACTCACACAACCTTTCAAGGTTTCCTTCGAACACAATCTATTTGTTTCATCGGACTGGATTCATCAGATTCAAGTAATTAAAATGTATTTTAAATAATAATTAAATGATAAATGGGTTGTACTTGTATAGCGCTTTTCTACCTTCAAGGTACTCAAAGCTCTTTGACAGTATTTCCACATTTACCCATTCACACACACATTCACACACTGATGGCGGGAGCTGCCATGCAAGGCGCTAACCAGCAGCCATCAGAGGCAAAGGGTGAAGTGTCTTGCCCAAGGACACAACGGACGTGACTAGTAACCAGCAACACTCCGATTGCTGGCACAGCCACTCTACCAACTTCGCCACGCCGTCATTAACCCTGTAAGACCCAAATATAGAAAAACCTAAAAAAATATATATTTGACCTTTCAGATGTTGTTGTAGGAGGCATTTGATGCAGAAATTGAAGAGTTAAAAAAAAAAAAGTTTATGTATTTTATATATTTTTTGGTTGTTATTACAATGTCTAGAGCAGGGGTCACCAACGCGGTGCCCGCGGGCACCAGGTCGCCCGTAAGGACCAGATGAGTCGCCCGCGGGCCTGTTCTAAAAAAAAAAAAAAAAAAAAAAAAATTATAAAAAAAAAAATTATAAAAAAAAAAAAAAAAATTTTTTTTTTTTTTTTTTTAAATTAAATCTACATAAAAAAACACAAGATACACTTTCAATCAGTGCATCAACCCAAACAACCTCCCCCATGCACACTCATCCACACAAAAGGGGTTATTTCTTTCTGCTACCAATATTCTGGTTCCCACAACATAGACAACACATCTGCAAGGGACACAGTCCCTGAAGCACACATGATTGTATAGGCTGCTGGTCCACTAACATTTTCATTAATTACTATTTTTTATGTAATTATTTTTATATTGTTTTACTTTCTTTTTTATCCAAGAAAATGTTTTTTATTTATTTATCTTTTTTTTATTTTTTATTTTTAAAAAGGGCCTTATCTTCAACAGACCAGGTTGTCAATGAAATTAGATTTTTTTAAAGGGTTTTTTAAACCAGGCCCAGTCCAGATAATGTCCAAGTCGGACTCAGCAACACACACCTTCATTCATGTACACAGAAAAAAATTAGGGAACACAACAGATTGCATATAATTTATAAACAAAACACTTTGCATTCCATTCGAAAGGACGTTCCCTTTAGATTTCCGATCCTTAACATTTTACATTTATCATAATTAAGCTTAAGGCCAGATTGCTGTGAAAATATGTCTAAAAGATTAAGAAGGTTCCGCAAACAATGAGGAAAAATCTTATCTTTGTGAATCAGCCTTTTCTGACATGAACTTCATCAAGAACAAACACAGAACACGCCTCACTGATGCACATCTGCAAGACTCACTCAGAGTTGCAGTGTCAAGTTACACACCAGAGTACAACACACTAGTTAACAGCATGCAATGCCAGGCTTCCCACTAACTGACAAAGAAACAGATAACAGATTTGGTGTCCAGTTCAAAGTGTGACATGATTTAAAAATTTGAGAGTTTACTTTTGTATTTTACATGAGTTATTATTTGTACAAACATGGTACAAAGTAATTCATGATTTGTTAAAAAATGTTAGTGGCTAGCTAGTTAAAATGGGCTATTGTGATTTCACAAGACTGTCTTAGAAGTGATCATTTGAAAATGTTCAATTTGAAAAATGTGCACTTAGAGAAAATATAAAAATAAAGTGTTGCATATTGATATTTATCTGTTTCTATATATATTTATTGTGAGAAATCATTAAGATGATCAGTGTTTCCACAAAGATAAATATCATTAATTATTAATAATAACAGAGTTAAAGGTAAGTTGAGCAAATTGGCTATTTCTGGCAATTTATTTAAGTGTGTATCTAACTGGTAGCCCTTCGCAGTAATCAGTACCCAAGAAGTAGCCCTTGCTTTCAAAAAGGTTGGTGACCCCTGGTCTAGAGCATGTACATATGTAGTTATTGTGGAACAGATGCATCAAATTTCATTTAGAGCTTGTTATATAATTGTTGCAATTATAAGAGGGGGAAAAAGCGTTTTTTAAGAGTTGTATCTTGTTTCATATGTTTTATATTTGTAATAAATGACTTCATAAAAATATAACTAGAGTGTGATTATTATTAATGGTATATACCGTTATGGGGCTAAGTAAGCAATCAACCCTGCAAATTAACCCTTAGTTGTTCAGACAACATGAGTACAAATACAGAAATTCTGCTCCCATCAAAGCCCAATGTTGCAATATTACAACATTTCTCTAAAAACATACATAAACTTTTTTTTTTTTTAACTCTTCCATTTCTGCATCAAATGCCTCCTACAACAACATCTGAAAGGTCAAATATATTTTTTTTTAGGTTTTTCTATATTTGGGTCTTACAGGGTTAATGACCACACACCATACACCCCCCCCTACACATTTCTATTACATATAAGATTTCTGGGTCCACTGGACCTGGGGCTAATAGAAGTGTGGAAATTGATGTTCTGTGTACCACACCCACCCACACACACACACACACACACACAAACACACACACACACACACACACACAGCAGGCCTAGACAGGAGGAGGACAGAGTGTAGGTACACAGAACATCAGAGGGAAAAATGTGCGAGAAAATGAGAGCAGACAGTGTTGACCAACAATGTTGCAACCTTGTGTGGGAACCGCAGGTGCAGAAACACAAAAGAAGAATCCCTGTGGGATGCAGAAACTGGCAGAGAAATTTTCCGTGCAACGTTCATATTGTTGTTACTCAGCCAGCGTTTGTGGGTCTGATGGACCCGTTGCATTTTGTGGATTTTAATGCCTCACAATCAAACACTTTTATGTTAAAATACTGAACAGATGTTTATTGGGATAAGGTAAACATCTATTCAGTATTTTAACAACAATAAGAACATTACACAAGGGTTAAAACAGAGAAGACAAGACTGTTCTAAAGATTCGATATAACCGGCAACCATGGAGCGAATTGAATGGATGGCATAGGTGCTTTAGCATTTAGTCTGAGAGACATTACGATGAAATCCAAGTCATTAAGGACCTTTTTTTTTTTTTTTTTTGCGCATCTGCAAACACTCTTGAAAAGCGCGCATCCGCGTGAGCGAGAATCTCTTCAGGAGGTTTTGCATTTCCTAAACCATCAGGTATGCCCAGGTGGCAAACATAACAGAGAACTGACTGTGAAACCTTCACACTCCGCTGGTGACTTGGCACAACAATAGGCAGCACTCGTCACATTTTCCAGGCCAGACATCATCCGAAGCAGGACCCCATTAAAATCGGCTCTTTAACTCCCTGGAGTTTTTTCAAAAAATATATATATATTTTTTAATAAGGTTTCTTTAGAAGGACAGACATGACACAAACCTTCCTAATTCTTAGCAATCCCACTGTTCATATTAAACATGCTTCACCGATGAGAGTATTTGGCGGGCGCCGTTTGATCCTACTAATTTTGGCGGTCCTTGAACTCACAGTGGTTCGTTTAAATCAAGGGTGTCCAAAGTGCGGCCCGGGGGCCATTTGCGGCCCGCAGCTAATTGTTTACCGGCCCGCCACACATTCTGGAAATGCTATTGCAGAAAAAATAAAATAAAACATTAAAAAAAGTGGAATGAGGTGAAATTCGACTAGAAAAAGTTGCAATGTTGACACAAAGCTGCCATGCAGGCTGTTTTTTTTCTTTTGTCTATCTTTAATTTATTTTTTTTGCCATTGCTCAAAAAAAAAAAAAAAAGTCAATAATGAATTATTGACCTATTCAAGGCTCCAATTATTTCAAATATTTCACTTTAAAATGTTTTATGTGGAAAATATTGCATATATTGTGTGGTTGCCATACAAAAACATCAACATTTTCTTTGACAAGAGAGCATAAAACAAACAAAATAATAGTTCAAACGTAAAATTTACAGATATATCTGAAGTTGATCTCGTAACTTAAGTGTTGAAAGTTAAAAAAAAAACTAATACAAATGTATCACTTTGAGTGGGGCACCTTTTGTATCCTAAATATATTTAATGGGATTTTATTTATCTTTTCACTGTGAATACTCAAAAATAACAATGAATTAATATCAATGGTGTCTTGCATTATTGATGTTTTTAAGGCTCTAATTACTTCACATCAAACATTGCTTTCTGAAGGTTTTGGGCAGTGGGGGAAATACTGCATATTTCAGTCTTATTATAAAAAACAAATTTGTCTTGACAGAAAAGGCATAAAACCTTTTTGGTTTTTTAAATTTTTTATACATTTTTTAAAGTTGATATACTGTAGAGATTTACTGTAAGCGTTAAATTTTAAAAATAAAAAAGTAATTTGACTTGTTTTTAACATTTTAATGACTTATGGTCCCCAGGAACCCTAAAGGTAAAAAAAAACAAAATCCATATATTTTGTTATGGTTTGAAAATGAAAACTATCAAAATGGCCCCCACAGGCTTTAATTTTTCCATGTGCGGCCCTCAGTGGAAAAAGTTTGGACACCCCTGGTTTAAATGTACAACTTTCTCTGACGCTGCCACAGAAATAAGTGTTTTATACCACTCCTTCTTTGTCTCATTTTGTCCACCAAATGTTTTATGCTGTGCGTGAATGCACAAAGGGGATATTTGTTGATGTTATTGACTTGTTGGAATGCTAAGCAGGCATATTTGGTCAGTGCATGACTGCACTTTTGAGTGTTACACGAGTTATTACGATAATCTACGTCACAGCAGTTCAGAGGAGGAACAAAGCAGAGTGGGCGGAGTTTGTTTTCAGAGCAGCCAGCCCGAAACGCATGTGTCAGGAACAGATGCGGAAGCACATTTTTTCCAACACGTTTTTGCATAAAAATGACAATATATCATATTGTAGGTGTTTATTACCTTTTGCATTCGTATTTTGCTTGATCGTAAAATATGTTTCCACCTGTTCCCCATTACCCTCATGTGTCTTATAAGCCCACACCTCCCTTTGTTCTGTGCCAGATTGTCTCGTTTATTCGTGCCTCTCTACTATCCTGCCCATGCCTTGCCTCGTCTCGTGCTTTAATACCTTGATCCTGAATTCCTTCATTGATATTTTGAGTTTTCTTTTTCTCCTCCTCAGCAGAGTGATTTTGTGTTATTTAGTTTTACAGCCGAAGTGGTGAGTTTTCAGTTTTTCTTACAGTTCTTCCTTTTTCTTAATTTTTTTTAATTTTTATTTAATTATTTTTTTATTTTTTTTTTTTGCAAATATTTTTATTGAATTTTACAGTTAAAATCACATTTAACAGTCATACTTTGCTCACGCAAAGCCTTCAAACAAGCACACATCCACTCACACACTCACATGCACACTTTCCTTAATTTTTGGAGTGACATTCTTTGTTAACCTTTTTTTTAGATTAGAGACAGTGTAGAAGTTTCATAGCCATTGTTTCTTCCTCCTGTTGGAGCGTTTATTGTTTATAATAAATGTCATAGAATATACGGTGCCAAGTATAGTTCGTTATTGTTTTTGTGTTTTCCTACTTTCGGAGTGATTTTCGGTTGTTCCCTTTTGTGGAACCTTTTTCGCCGACTAGTTTAGTTATAGCCTATATTGAATTGCCCTGACTCTGGAGGTGAAAGGAAGCTTTCAAAATAAAAGCCTGCAGAATTAATCCCTACTCTGCATCTGAGTCCTATCTTTTGACCAAGCCTGGCATTTTATTGTTCATAGTTAATATTGTAAATCCCACTTTCTTTATTTTCATGTACATTTTGGGTGTCCCATTCAGTAAAAAACTGTACAATTCCATTCCGTTTTTTTGAGGTGACATGTCATAACTTCAGTGTTTCCCACACATTCATTTATTTGTGGCGGCCCGCCACAAAAGAATTAAGGCCGCCACAAAAAAATAAAAATAATAATAATAATTTTTTAAAATGTTTTATTTTTTTTGTGTCCTGTCAAGCTTCTCAGGCAAATCATATAGTTGATGTAGATGCCCATATCAGCTGTTCAGATTTACTATACAAAAGAGAAGTGTAGGATCAAGATTTTTGGAGCTCTTTGTTCAGTGGATCAGATGTTTGATGAAGCTTTGTGTCTATCTACCACCACTACTGTTTTCTGTTTATTTGTTACTGACTGTGGCAGGACACCTCTGCCTCTGTTTCACTTTATGTTGCTGGTAAATAATATGGTTGTAGTAGTAGGCTAAAGTTAAATTATTTAGTATGCACTAATTAAAGGGGCAGAGCTTTAAGAGACATTTTAGCTTTTATATTTTTATAAGATATATTTTTTGTAAGAACCACAATTAATAAATATATTTCAGTGAATAACTTATTGTTCAAATCTGTATATAAATATGTACATAAAGTGTTGTAATTATATTATAAAATGGATGGATGGACGTTTAAAACAAAACTGTTATTATTAATTAGTAAGTATACATTTTTTGAGCCTTTTTAGAGAAAATCATATCATTGTAGTAAATTATGGAAATTACTCGATGATGTCATGGTGACCACGCCCATAGCCACGCCCCCACCGCCACAGGTATCTTGGCAGTTTATGGGAAACAATGAACTTCTTTAGAATTCTATCGGACATTGTGACTTAGGGACAAGCGGTAGAAAATGGAAGGATGGATGTGACTTTTGGTATTAGTGTTCCTGGAAAAAAAGGGACCCAAACACACATACTGCACAGCATATTTGTACAGCTAAATGTGTATATATAATTTATACACACATACACATTGGCCCCCCAGACACATTTTTTTCTCTCAATGTGGCCCTCGAGTCAAAATATTTGCCCAGCTCTGCCGTATACCCAATCTCAATTTGACAGTTCCCCATCCAAAAAAGCAACTTTTTAAAAAGGAAATAAATGTGTACGTCATCCGCAAAACCATTATTCATCTCTGGCGTGGATCGCTTCCAGAACAATAGTCATTCATTTTATGCACATTAAAGGCCTGCCAGAACAGGGGGACTTTATGACGGCGCTACAGTGGGAATGACGTGTGGAACGTATATCTCTGTGGGACTGAGACGAGCTGTCAAATGAAGGATAACGGCCAGCTGTGCTACCAGGCCCACCATGAGCAATTGCATCCATGCCCCACATCAGTGCATCTAATGTGCGATTTACTGGTCGACTGGAACATATTACTGGCAACTAACCCCCGCACACTATAAATGAAAAAAAACACAGTAAAAATAGGAGAGAAGAACATTTTTCTTGAGCAAAATACGCCTTTTTGCCAAACGTCTTTCGGCACCTAAACTATAAAACAAATAATTAGTATGTCTAGCAGCTATAACAGCTTCTGGGAATCCTTCGGACAAGATTTGGGGAGTCTGCAGCGCCTGCGTCGATACATGCTGAAGACGATTTGTGAGGTCAGAGTTAGTCCCAAAAGTGTTGCATGGGCTTGAGTTTAGGGTTGTTAAGAACTTACACTAATAACTCATCCATGCATACCTTTCTAGACCTTTCTTTGTGTACTGGGGCAGAGTCACGCTGGACCAGAAAAAAGACTGAGTCTAGTTAGTGCATTTAGAAAAGAATGACTGAAAAGCCCCTTGACTGTTATTACTTTATTATGTTTTATTATTATAGCTTTTTATTAGGCAAACACGTCTAAAAAGGTGTGTATTAAGTGGGCCTGGGCGATAAATCAATTTGATCAATAAATATGATTTTTTTTCACAGACAATTTGAGAAGAACTGCACACTTTTTGCCCCCAGAAGCTTATTCCGCTTATTAACACTAGAACTCCCATAGGGCAGCCATTGGGCTGAATTAAATTTGATGCCATTTCATTTGTCATCTTAGCATCTTCCGGTTGTCTCTACGGAAGACACTTTTGTTTAAAATTTGCAATATTGTGAGAAAAAGTTGCCATGCAAATATTTTAGGCATATTCTGAGAAATTTTTATTTTTTTATTTTACAAAACAAAATTATGTAATTTGACAAGAATAATGTCAAACATTTTGTGGAAAAAATATTGTGAGAAAAGGGTTGCCATTTTCAAAAATTACGTCGCAATATTTTCAGAAAAAAAGTAAACATTTTACAGGAAAAACATCTACAATTTCACAGGATTAAAACCAAATATATTGTAAAACGCAATATTGTGGGAAAAAAAATTAATGAAGAAATGTTTAAAAAATATATATTTTAAGAAAAAAGTTTTATTTTTTTAAAGAGAAAAGTATGCCATTTTACATGATTAAAGTCAAATATATTGTGGAAAAAAGTTTTGATTCCTTTTTTTAAATCGGAATCTTGTGAGAAAAGGTTTTCATACAAGAATTGTCAGGAAGACTGAGAATTTTAATTTTATTTTACACAGAAAATTACGGTATAGATAGATATATAAATAAACATTGATTGATTGATTGATAGCACAAGGGCTGCAACAACTAATCGATTAAATCGATTAAAATCGATTATAAAAATAGTTGCTGATTAATTTAGTCATCGATTCGTTGGATCTATGCTATGCGCATGCGCAGAGGCATTTTTTTTTTAAATAATTTTTTATTTTTTTTAATTTTTTTTAATAAACCTTTTTTTATAAACTGTAACATGTACAAACAGCTGAGAAACAATAATCAAAATAAGTATGGTGCCTGTATGCTGTTTTTTTTCCCAATAAAATACGGGAAAGGATAGAAATGTAGTGTGTCTCTTTTATCCGATTATTAATCGATTAATCAAAGTAATAATCGACAGATTAATCGATTATCTAATTAATCGTTAGTTGCAGCCCTAGATAGCACTTTATTGATTCCTTCAGGAGAGTTAAATGTCATTTTACAAGAATAAAGTTAAATATATTATAAAAAAAAGTAGTATTTAAAGAAAAGTTATTAATACTGTGAGAAAAAAAGTGTCATTGTAAGAATTATACACTGTAGGAATATTTTGAGACAAAAGTTTAAATTTTACAAGAGATGTTATGCCATTAAAGTACTGTGAACAAATATTGTGAAAACATTGTGGAAAAAAAGTTGTTTTTTTTTTTTTTTACAAAAAAGTTTGTAATGTGTGAAAAACATCTGTCGCTATGTCTTTCATAAAGACTGTGAACAAAATTCCAGAAAAAGTGCAGTTCCCCTGTAAGTCACCCAGCATGCAGTATAACATTATAAAAGGATGTTGCTGAATAAAGGATGTGTCTAATATTTTTTATTTATGTCAGTTCAAATATGTGTCAACTTGACACACACGTAGGAGGGAGGATTCTCGTCTGTCCGTCATTTGTTAGTACCTGACATTGAATAAACATTGTCAAAAAGTATGTTGTTTCAAAGTTGTATTTGTGTTGTAGAATATTGTTTGGAAAATGACCAAAATTCAATGGTCAAATCAATGTTATAACCTGACATTGAATAAACGTTGTCAAAAAGTATGTTGTTTCAAAGTTGTATTTGTGTTGTAGAATATTGTTTGGAAAATGACCAAAATTCAATGGTCAAATCAATGTTATAACCTGACATTGAATAAACGTTGTCAAAAAGTATGTTGTTTCAACGTTGTATTTGTGTTAAAAATGTTGTTTGGAAAGTGACCAAAATTCTATGGTCAAATCAATGTCAGAACCCGACATTGGTTAAACGGCGTCAAAAAGCATGTTGTTTCAACATTGTATTTGTGTTGTAGAATATTGTTTGGAAAATGACCAAAATTCAATGGTCAAATCAATGTTACAACCTGACATTGAATAAACGTTGTCAAAAAGTATGTTGTTTCAACATTGTATTTGTGTTGTAAAATATTGTTTGGAAAATGACCAAAATTCAGTAGTCAAATCAACGTCAAAACCCGACATTGGTTAAACGTCGTCAAAAAGCATGTTGTTTCAACGTTAGGTTTGAGTTGCTCAACGTCAGGACCTAATTCAACAAGTTCTCAACGTTGTTTTAATGTTAATTTGACTGATAGTCCAATATGGGCAACATTTTACGTATCAGACTTGACTATCAAATCTCTTAGTCGAAGACAGCCAACCATTTAATTTTTTTTTTGCAATTTGTCTATACAAAGTGCAATTTATATTTGTTCTAAAAACTTGATTTAAAAAAATTATAAGTGCCTTGTATCCTGTAAATTGTGGCAGTTTTTAATCAAATAACATTTTTTATTCATTTATTAGAAAAAGTAGGAGAAAAAAATCTGGGAAAATTGTAAATGGGAGATTTTATTTTTAGGCCTAGTATTTGCCGTCCAGGCTTTCGTGCACCACAAAGGCTCCAGCCGAAAAAAACAAGGATCCATCATTTTAGTTTGTTATGACTGTCCGAAGGAAAAAAAAGGTGACCCCTCACATGACAAGGCGCCCCAAACAAGCCTGGAGGCCATATAAGTGGAACCTGGCTCTTGTTGTGTACAGCAGTGTTTTTCAACATTTTTTGAGCCAAGGCACATTTTGTGCTTTGAAAAAATTTGGAGGCACACCACCAGCAGAAATCATAAATAAACAAAACTCAGTTCACAGTAAAAAGTTGTTGTCGCAAGTGTTGGATATGACTTTAAACCATAACCAAGCATGCATCACAATAGCTCTTGTCTCAAAGTAGGTGTACTGTCACCACCTGTCACATCACGCCGTGACTTATTTGAAGTTTTTTGCCGTTTTCCTGTGTGTAGTGTTTTAGTTCTTGTCTTGCGCTCCTATTTTGGTGGCTTTGTCTCTCTTTTTGGTATTTTCCTGTAGCAGTTTCATGTCTTCCTCTGAGCGATATTTCCCGTATCTACTTTGTTTTAGCAATCAAGAATATTTCAATTGTTTTTATCCTTCTTTGTGGGGACATTGTTAATTGTCATGTCATGTTCGGATGTACTTTGCGGACGCCGTAAGTTTTTGCTGTCGTCCAGCATTTAGTTTCTGTTTACTTTGTAGCCAGTTTAATTTTACTTTCGTTGTGCATAGCCATCGCCTTTTCCTTAGCATACAAACAGGAATCCAGAATCATAGAAGCAGGGAATCATCAAATGTAACTGTTGCATGGAAGCTAATAAGAAAACCAGACTGAGTGTGGCGAAAAGCAGAGAATAAGTAGCTCTCTGATTAGTGCCCAGGAGCAGGTGAGCATCCCGAACAGTAATCAGAGGCAGGTGAAAACAATCTGTAGTCATGGCAACTAAAACACAAACCCTGGGGTGCTCAAAACAGGAACTGAGGGAGTCAAAAACCAAACAAACATGATCCGGGCAGCGGATCATGACAGTTCTAAACGATGTTAAAAATAAATGCTAAGAGTAAGATGCAGTGTATGTTCATGTCATGTATCTTGTATATTTTAAACTATTTTATTTTTATTTAAAAAAAAAATTCTATTGGCTTCTTGAAAAAGTAGGAAAAAGAAATTGGGGAAAAAATTGTAAATCAGAGATTTTATGGTTAGGCCATATGGCCCAGGCCTAGTATTAAGGGGGAACTTTTCCTTTTGTTCATTTTTGGTTTAAGCATGACATACCCTTTTACATTCACGCTGCCTATCACTGTGGTCTGCATATCGGGATCCCAACAAACCATCCTCGTCTCACCCGACACATTCCGACTTTTTACAAAGCAATAACTACCTGCTGCCACCTACTGAAATGGAGTATTACGTGGTTACCCTGCAGAGTTCTACAGAACACAGACACTAATCAACGGCACATTATTTGCAGATTCTAATTATTGATTTGCAAGAAAATATTTTTTGGACCAATTAGGTGAAGTTGCATAATTTCCCACGGCACACTAGTGCAGTGTTTTTCAACCATGAGATATAGTCTGGTGTGCTGTGGGACAATTATCTAA
>NC_084731.1:22166011-22198511 GCF_033978785.1 Entelurus aequoreus | reverse complement strand
AATCCAAGGGGATGACAATGAGAAACCTTGGAGGGGACCGCAGATGTGGGGTCCCCCCCCTGGGGGACCGGTGCAATGGACGTCGAGTGGATCTAGCATAATATTGTGAGAGTCCAGTCCATAGTGGATCTAACATAATATTGTGAGAGTCCAGTCCATAGTGGATCTAACATAATAATGTGAGAGTCCAGACCATAGTGGATCTAACACAATAATGTAAGAGTCCAGTCCATAGTGGATCTTACATAATATTGTGAGAGTCCAGTCCATTTTGGATTTAGCATAATAATGTGAGAGTCCAGACCATAGTGGATCTAACACAATAATGTAAGAGTCCAGTCCATAGTATATGTAACATAATAATATGAGAGTCCAGTCCATAGTGGATCTAACATAATATTGTGAGAGTCCAGTCCATAGTGGATCTAACATAATAATGTGAGAGTCCAGACCATAGTGGATCTAACACAATAATGTAAGAGTCCAGTCCATAGTATATGTAACATAATAATGTGAGAGTCCAGTCCATAGTGGATCTTACATAATATTGTGAGAGTCCAGTCCATTTTGGATTTAGCATAATAATGTGAGAGTCCAGACCATAGTGGATCTAACACAATAATGTAAGAGTCCAGTCCATAGTATATGTAACATAATAATGTGAGAGTCCAGTCCATAGTGGATCTTACATAATATTGTGAGAGTCCAGTCCATTTTGGATTTAGCATAATAATGTGAGAGTCCAGACCATAGTGGATCTAACACAATAATGTAAGAGTCCAGTCCATAGTATATGTAACATAATAATATGAGAGTCCAGTCCATAGTGGATCTAACATAATATTGTGAGAGTCCAGTCCATAGTGGATCTAACATAATAATGTGAGAGTCCAGACCATAGTGGATCTAACACAATAATGTAAGAGTCCAGTCCATAGTATATGTAACATAATAATGTGAGAGTCCAGTCCATAGTGGATCTTACATAATATTGTGAGAGTCCAGTCCATTTTGGATTTAGCATAATAATGTGAGAGTCCAGACCATAGTGGATCTAACACAATAATGTAAGAGTCCAGTCCATAGTATATGTAACATAATAATATGAGAGTCCAGTCCATAGTGGATCTAACATAATATTGTGAGAGTCCAGTCCATAGTGGATCTAACATAATAATGTGAGAGTCCAGACCATAGTGGATCTAACACAATAATGTAAGAGTCCAGTCCATAGTATATCTAACATAATAATGTGAGAGTCCAGTCCATAGTGGATCTTACATAATATTGTGAGAGTCCAGTCCATTTTGGATTTAGCATAATATTGTGAGAGTCCAGTCCATAGCGGATCTAACATAATAATATGAGAGTCCAGTCCATAGTGGATCTAACATAATAATATGAGAGTCCAGTCCATCGTGGATCTAGCATAATATTGTGAGAGTCCAGTCCATAGTGGATCTAGCATAAGATTGTGAGAGTCCAGTCCATAGTGGATCTAGCATAATATTGTGAGAGTCCAGTCCATAGCGGATCTAACATAATAATATGAGAGTCCAGTCCATAGTGGATCTAACATAATAATATGAGAGTCCAGTCCATAGTGGATCTAACATAATAATATGAGAGTCCAGTCCATAGTGGATCTAGCATAATATTGTGAGAGTCCAGTCCATAGTGGATCTAACATAATAATGTGAGAGTCCACTCCATAGTGGATCTATCATAATAATGTGAGAGTCCAGTCCATAGTGGATCTTACATAATATTGTGAGAGTCCAGTCCATTTTGGATTTAGCATAATATTGTGAGAGTCCAGTCCATAGCGGATCTAACATAATAATATGAGAGTCCAGTCCATAGTGGATCTAACATAATAATATGAGAGTCCAGTCCATAGTGGATCTAGCATAATATTGTGAGAGTCCAGTCCATAGTGGATCTAGCATAATATTGTGAGAGTCCAGTCCATAGTGGATCTAACATAATAATATGAGAGTCCAGTCCATAGTGGATCTAACATAATAATATGAGAGTCCAGTCCATAGTGGATCTAGCATAATATTGTGAGAGTCCGGTCCATAGTGGATCTAGCATAATATTGTGAGAGTCCAGTCCATAGTGGATCTAGCATAATATTGTGAGAGTCCAGTCCATAGCGGATCAAACATAATAATATGAGAGTCCAGTCCATAGTGGATCTAACATAATAATATGAGAGTCCAGTCCATAGTGGATCTAACATAATAATATGAGAGTCCAGTCCATAGTGGATCTAGCATAATATTGTGAGAGTCCGGTCCATAGTGGATCCAGCATAATATTGTGAGAGTCCAGTCCATAGTGGATCTAGCATAATATTGTGAGAGTCCAGTCCATAGTGGATCTAGCATAATATTGTGAGAGTCCAGTCCATAGCGGATCTAACATAATAATATGAGAGTCCAGTCCATAGTGGATCTAACATAATAATATGAGAGTCCAGTCCATAGTGGATCTAGCATAATATTGTGAGAGTCCAGTCCATAGTGGATCTAGCATAATATTGTGAGAGTCCAGTCCATAGTGGATCTAGCATAATATTGTGAGAGTCCAGTCCATAGCGGATCTAACATAATAATATGAGAGTCCAGTCCATAGTGGATCTAACATAATAATATGAGAGTCCAGTCCATAGTGGATCTAGCATAATATTGTGAGAGTCCGGTCCATAGTGGATCTAGCATAATATTGTGAGAGTCCAGTCCATAGTGGATCTAGCATAATATTGTGAGAGTCCAGTCCATAGTGGATCTAGCATAATATTGTGAGAGTCCAGTCCATAGTGGATCTAGCATAATATTGTGAGAGTCCAGTCCATAGTGGATCTAGCATAATATTGTGAGAGTCCAGTCCATAGTGGATCTAACATAATAATATGAGAGTCCAGTCCATAGTGGATCTAACATAATAATATGAGAGTCCAGTCCATAGTGGATCTAGCATAATATTGTGAGAGTCCAGTCCATAGTGGATCTAACATAATAATGTGAGAGTCCACTCCATAGTGGATCTATCATAATAATGTGAGAGTCCAGTCCATAGTGCATCTAACATAATATTGTGAGAGTCCAGTCCATAGTGGATCTAACATAATAGTGAGAGTCCAGTCCATAATGGATCTAACATAATATTGTGAGAGTCCGGTCCATAGTGGATCTAACATAATAAAGTGAAAATCCAGTCCATAGTGGATCCAGCATAATATTGTCAGAGTCCAGTCCATAGCGGATCTAACATAATAATGTGAGAGTCCAGTCCATAGTGGATCTAGCATAATATTGTGAGACTCCAGTCCATAGTGGATCTAACATAATAAAGTGAAAATCCAGTCCATAGTGGATCCAGCATAGTAATATGAGAATCCAGTCCTCATTAAATCTTCCCCTTTCCAGAGCTACATTTTGGAGGCACCACTGGGATTTGAAACTGGGTGGACTTCGGTTGGAGGAGGTGGGGTTAATCATTTTGCAATGCAGTCTGCTGAAAAGGATGGAAAGTGCCACTCAACGTAGCATCCGACGCTGTGGTCAAAGTCGGAACTGTGCACAAAACAGGTTTTGAGCCATTCAACACTCTACTGCCATCTGGCGGCTAAAGTGGATAGAGCACACCCCCAATTTGTCACGTTGCATGTGTCAGGTAAACTGTGACAAATGGGGCCAAATGACTCCCCTTCCTACTGTATGTGTGTCTGCTTAGCAATTTGGCTTTAAAATAAGAGGTAAAGTGAGATTAGCCTAAAATGGCTAATTGCATCCTGTCACACAAGAATTTGATAGGATAATACTAATGTTTGGTTCTCATAGTCATTCACATTGACATCCCACTGGGGTGAGTTTTCCTTGCCCGTATGTGGGCTCTGTACCGAGGATGTCGTTGTGGCTTGTACAGCCCTTTGAGACACTTGTGATTTAGGGCTATATAAATAAACATTGATTGATTGATTGATAATGCTGTCACTCACATAGAACTACAAAAAAAACAAAAAAAACCCCCAGCAAAATTACACTGATTAAATATTTGACAAAATCACAAGATAGTTCTTACACTGCAAAAACAGAAATCTAAGTAAGATTAAATATCTCAAATAAGGGTGATATTTGCTTATTTTCTGTCTGATAAGATAATTCTTCTCACTAAGCAGATTTTATGTTAGAGTGTTTTACTTGTTTTAAGGGTTTTTGTCCTAACTTATCTCAGTAAGATATTACAGCTTGTTGCTGAGATTTTATGACCTATATTGAGTAAATCATGCTTGAAACTAGAATATCAACTGTTGCAAAGCCGTGTCATCAACACTCACAAGTACAAAACTACCTTTTTCAAGTAATAATTTCTTATTTCAAGCATGAAAAAAAAAATCATGACTTTGACACAATTGTCTCATATTAAAACAGATGACAGCCAAATGGACTTTGCTGTTTTATTTTCAATGAAACAATAGAAAATACGTACTCATATAGTAGTACAGTTGTTATTAGTGAGAATATGCTTATTTTAAGGTATTTTTGAGTTCATTGAGGTTAGCTAATTTGACTTGTTTTGGAAAGTCTTGACAAGCCAAATTTTCTTGTTCTATTGGCAGATCATTTTGCTTAGTTCAAATAAAATACCCCTAATTTTTGTATTTTTTTTTTTCTGTTTTTTGAACACTGACTTTTTGCAGTGTACAACATGGCGAGTATCCAGACATGCACATGTGTGAACACACATTTTTCGGGGCACTTGGACAGACACCAGGAACAGGACTTTCGAGTTTCAGCACACTTTGCGTGCGGAGGAATGCAGGTAAAAGCTGAAAAAAAAATGTACTCGGATAAAAAGTGTTTGCTTTGAAAATGCTATTAAAACCGGTACATTTCAACAACACTGCCACTTTCAAGTGAAGCACAAGCCTCCTCTTGTTTTAATTTTTTTCTTCATTGTCGCTTGGAGACCTATTTTTCCCTCCACTTGCATTCAACAAAAAGCACCGTCAAAAAGGAGTGAGGAAAGATAACTAAGGATGCATACTTAAGGTGTGCAGAAACAGAAATTGCATACAGAAGCTGTGGACAAATAACAGTTAACACCACTGCAACGCCGGGACTGAGCCAGAGGGAACGAGAAGCGTGAGTGGAGCCAAAGCAGTGGAGATGTACACGACTGGATGGATGAACCATCAGGAATTGACTGGCGCCCTGTGACCAGAAACCAGGTACTGCGACAGAAGGAAGATAGGCGGCAGATCATGAGAGAAGGCTTCAGCTCGAGCGACTGTTTTCCACCTGGTGGTAGTGTTTGACTTGACTCCATTCAATAAAGTGCAACATTATTTTTGGACCAAAACTGCCTTTTGAAAATGTTCAGGGAACATGTCTCCCCCAAATTATGTCCCCGATAGGGTTGTGCGGTATACCAGTATTAATATAGTAGCGCGATATTAATACCGCCTCTAAAAAGTACCAGTCCACCACCCCCACGCCCTGTCTTTGTTGGTTTTACGAGCAGAGGAGCACGTTCGGCAGCGCACAATCACGGAGTACTTACAAGCAGACACAGTGTGTAGACAGAAAAGGGAGAACGGATGCATTTTGGCCTAAAAAATAAGGATAAAGGTGAAGCTGTAACACCAAAACGCCCTCAGGAAGAGGTGCTTTAAGACATGGCTAGCTAGCTAGCGGCTAAAGTGTTTTAGCTACTTCTAAATCACTAATCCTCGCCTCCATGGCGACGAATATAGTAAGTTTCTTACAAGTATCATCCCTGCAGGACGAGGAATAGCCAAACATGTGTCACTACACACCATAGCTCACCGGCGTCAAAATGTAAACAAACGCCATGGGTGGATCTACACCTAACATCCACTGTAATGATACCAAGTACATGAGCGTATCTAGTCGATACTACTACGATTATGTCGATATTTTTTGGCATCACAACATCTTCTTTCGTTTTTAAATTTATATTATGTTTATAAACTCAGGAAATATGTCCCTGGACACATGAGGACTTTGAATATGACCAATGTATGATCCTGTAACTACTTGGTATCGGATTGATACCCACATTTGTGGTATCATCCAAAACTAATGTAAAGCATCCGAACAACAGAGGAATAAGTGTTTATAAAATTTTAACAGAAGTGTAGATAGAACATGCTAAAAGGGAAAGTAAGCAGATTTTAACAGTAAATGAACAAGTAGATTAATAATTAATTTTGTACCACTTGTCCTTCATAATTTTGACAAAATAATAGAATGGAAAATGACACAATATGTTACTGCATATGTCAGCAGCTAAATTAGGAAAGAGCCTTTGTTTGCTTACTTACTAATAAAAGAGAAGTTGTCTAGTATGTTCACTATTTTATTTAAAGATAAACTTGTCCTTTGATTGCAATAAGAAACATATGTTTAATGTACTATGAGATTTTTTGTTAAAATAAAGCCAATAATGCAATTTTTTGTGGTCCCCTTTATTTAGAAAAGTATCGAAAAGAATCGAAATACATTTTGGTACCGGGACAACACTAGTCCCTGATATCCATTACAGCCGAGAGCTCTATCTACAGCAGGGGTCACCAATGCGGTGCCCGCGGGCACCAGGTAGCCCGTAAGGACCAGATGAGTAGCCCGCTGGCCTGTTCCAAAAATAGCTCAAATAGCAGCACTTACCAGTGAGCTGCCTCTTTTTTTTAAATTGTATTTATTTACTAGCAAGCTGGTCTCGCTTTGCCTGACATTTTTAATTCTAAGAGAGACAAAACTCAAATAGAATTTGAAAATCCAAGAAAATATTTTAAAGACTTGGTCTTCACTTGTTTAAATAAATTCATTAATTTTTTTACTTTGCTTCTTATAACTTTCAGAAAGACAATTTTAGAGAAAAAATACAACCCTAAAAATGATTTTAGGATTTTTAAACACATATACCTTTTTACCTTTTAAATTCCTTCCTCTTCTTTCCTGACAATTTAAATCAATGTTCAAGTAAAAAAATTTTTTTTATTGTAAAGAATAATAAATACATTTTAATTTAATTCTTGATTTTAGCTTCTGTTTTTTCGACGAAGAAGATTTGTGAAATATTTCTTCAAACTTATTATGATTAAAATTCAAAACAATTATTCTGGCAAATCTACAAAATCTGTAGAATCAAATTTAAATCTTATTTCAAAGTCTTTTGAATTTCTTTTAAAAATTTTGTTCTGGAAAATCTAGAAGAAATAATGATTTGTCTTTGTTAGAAATATAGCTTGGTCCAATTTGTTATATATTCTAACAAAGTGTAGATTGGATTTTAACCTATTTAAAACATGACATCAAAATTCTAAAATTAATCTTAATCAGGAAAAATGACTAATGATGTTCCATAAATTATTTTTTTAATTTTTTCAAAAAGATTCGAATGAGCTAGTTTTTCTCTTCTTTTTTTCGGTTGAATTTGGAATTTTAAAGAGTCGAAATTGAAGATAAACTATGTTTCAAAATTTAATTGTCATTAATTATTAATAATAACATAGAGTTGAAGGTAAATTGAGCAAATTGGCTATTTCTGGCAATTTATTTAAGTGTGTATCAAACTGGTAGCCCTTCGCATGAATCAGTACCCAAGAAGTAGCTCTTGGTTTCAAAAAGGTTGGTGACCCCTGATCTACAGTATATTGTTAGCCATGTAGCATTCTCTTTCTCCGACAAACGAGCTGAAATGAGCATAATGGCCAACAAGCGTATATGTGGCAAACAGTCTATGGCCAACAATCCGATTAAAAAAGCTCATGTAAATTGAGACTTCACCTATAAGTGTAAAAACAGAATAGTTCTTTGAGAAATCTGCCAAACTTTCTTGCTTGGATACAAATTAAAAACATGATTTTGTGTTAGTACAGTTTCACTCAGGTGATGGTCCTGTGCTGAGAATATTTAGTAGTCAAATAGAAAAAAAAGTCTCGACTTCATACACTGCCATGAACATATACCTCTACTTAGTACCTTCTATTTGGAGAACTAGTTTTATGCAAAGGCATGCTCAATAAAACATTTCCATGTGTACTGAAAACGGGGGCTTATCATAAAAAAAGACTTCATAGAACAACTGTGACCAACGTGAGCATGGAAATCACACACTGATGTTTTCAGATGTCTCGGTTGAAGTCAAATAAAATCCGCAAAGCACACATGTATGAACGTATGTACAGTATGTATGTAACGCCATATGTTCTCGGTTAGTTTTCATCTACCACAGTGCACATTGTACATGTGCGAACAGACTGAAAAGAAGAATGTCCAAGTTCAGATAGTACTTTTAGAAGGCCTATTTACATTTTAAAAAACAATAACAAAAGTTAATTGCTGTTTAGGAATTATAGCCATTTTATGCAGGGCATTTCCATGTTCAGGGGCTCAATCAGCGGCTCTGAAATGGGGGGTGTAAATAAGGATGTTGTACACGGGGCCCTTAAGTTGGAAGTTTAGAAAAAAAACAAAAAACCTTCCATTTAAGTATGTTAAGGCGTGGTCACATTTTACTGCGTGGATTGTTCTCCCAGGATGCAGACGGAAACACTGGAGGCAAGGCGTAGGTAAGAAGGGGATTTTTTTTTCATAAATCAGTCAGGATACAAACAAAAATAGAACCAGAAGCTATGGAAAAGCTAAAGGGAAAGCTTAGCATAGGACCCAAAAGGCAAAGAAATGGCTCAGCTCAGCTCAGGAATCAAATAAGGTAACACGCGTAACTTGTTGCGTAGTGCAAACAAGAAAGCCAGACTGATTGTGGCGAAAAACAGGAATAATTACATCTCTGATTAGTGCCCAGGAGTAGGTGAGCGTCCCGAACACTAATCAGAGGCAGGTGAAACTAATCAGCACCAATGGTAACCAAAACACCCAGGGGTGCTGAAACAGAACTAAGGTAGTCAAAAACTAAACAAAACATGATCAGGGCAACGGATCATAACAAAGTATGTAAATAATACAAACATTTTGGTCAACACAGACGTCATAACATCATCAAAGCTCACCTTTAAGCATTCACACACAGCACCAAACTTCTCAGATTTATAATCATATTTAATGAATAATGATAGGTTTTATGATCATTTAACCCTTGTGTGGTGTTCGGGTCTGTGGGACCCGTTTTCATTTTTTATTAAAAGAAAAATGATACAATTAATACATTTTTCAAACTGAGACTCACTGACTTTGGCTCATTTTCTGTGAAGAGCATATATCAGAATACATATTTAATGACCACACACCATAAACCCCCCCTACACATTTCTATTACATATAAGATGTACGGGTCCACTGGACCCGGGGCTAATAGAAGTGTGGAAATTGGTGTTCTGTGTACCACACACACACACACACACACACACACACACACACACACACACACACACACACACACACACACACACACACACACACACACACACACACACACACACACACACACACACACACAAACACACACACACACACACACACACACACACACACACACACACACACACACAGCAGGCCTAGACAGGAGGAGGACAGAGTGTAGGTACACAGAACATCAGAGGGTCAAATGTGCGAGAAAATGAGAGCAGACAGTGTTGACAAACGATGTTGCAACCTTGTGTGGGAACCGCAGGTGCAGAAACACAAAAGAAGAAACCCTGTTGGATGCAGAAACTGGCAGAGAAATTTCCCGTGCAACGTTCATATTGTTGTTACTCAGCCAGCGTTTGTGGGTCTGATGGACCCGTTGCATTTTGTGGCTTTTAATGCCTCACAATCAAACACTTTTATCTTAAAATTCTGAACAGATGTTTACTGGGAACAGGTAAACGGGTCCATCAGACCCACAAACGCTGGCTGAGTAACAACAATATGAACATTACACAAGGGTTAAATTCATATTCTGGCCACTCTATATGGAATTTGATGACTTCTGTCAAAAAACAACAACACTTTTTTCTCCAAACAAGACCAAAGTTTTAAAGGGGTTCATCTAGATATGTTAATCTCATCTTTAAAGAGACAAAAACCTAGTTATGGTTTTTAAAAGCTTTTTAAAAAGCTGGTTTCAACCAAATCCATGCAATAATGTGTGTTTTAGTGCATGCAAACATACCAAGCCTGTGTGTATGGGTCGGCAAATTCGGATTTCAGGTGGAAGTGGGGGCCTTTAGGAGTCTTGTGTATGGGGCCCCATAATTTGGTGCTACACCCCTGGGCTCAATAGTATTTTGACATTTGACATGCAATTGCTACATTGTTTTACAGGGTGCACTGATCACCAGCCATTGACAGAATACTTACTGTGGACAAACAACCATTCGCATATGAACACACACTTTAGATAAAGTAGTCAAATTAGAAACCATATTTTCGTGCAAGATATAAGCAAAAACCTTCATATTTTTCATCATTTATCCGTTCCACTCATTCTGGGCAGGAGCAGTGAAAAGCTGGAGCCTGCCACTGTTATGGAGCCTGGGGTGGGGTACACTCTGGACAGATGCCAGCTATTAATCTACCACATGTGCAATAGATAACCAAACCAAAAAAAAAATAGTTCCAGCTTGGTGAGAGGGGGAGGGACTGGGAATTATTTTTGCATCATTGGATTCCAACTCCAAGCCTTGTTGCAAGCGCATCAGACCGATTCAACATGTGCGATGTGGGTACTTTGTAAGGCTTTGGAGTCGGGCCATGGCATAATCATCACCTTTTTTTTAGATATGGCCAAAACATGAGGGCGGTGTTTGACAGCTTTTCATGTTGTGCAGAAAAATGACACACTTGGAAAAGGAACTATTGTTGTCATTATTTTATTCTCTTGCATGCAGTGAGCAATACATACAAAGGATCTAATACAGTGGTTCTCAAAAACTTGTTTCACCAAGTACCACCTCAGAAAAAACTTGGCTCTCCAAGTACCACCATAATGACCAACATTAAACGACAGTAGCGTAGTAGGCCTAAATATTCATTAAAAATGACTAAGTACAAGTCACGATTGGCTTTGCCGAAGTAGGACCCCAACGCAGAGAAAAAATAATAAGAAAAATAACAATGTATGCACTCCAAGGGGAGTGAGGAAAAATTAGTAAGGATGAACACAAAAGGTGTGAAAAAACTTGCACAAAAGGTGTGGAGAGGAAACAGTTAACACTACATGGCAGTGACGGATCAGAGCCAGAGGAACGAGAAGCGTGAGTGGAGCCAAAGCATAGGAGATGAACGCGACTGGAAGGGTGAACCATCAGGAATGGACTGGAGAGCTTAAAGGCCTACTGAAATGATTTTTTAAAATTTAAACGGGAATAGCAGATCCATTCTATGTGTCATACTTGATCATTTCGCGATATTGCCATATTTTTGCTGAAAGGATTTAGTAGAGAAAATCGACGATAAAGTTCGCAACTTTTGCTCGCTGATAAAAAAAAGCCTTGCCTGTACCGGAAGTAGCGTGACGTCACAGGAGCTAGGATTCCTCACAATTCCCCGTTGTTTACAATGGAGCGAGAGAGATTCGGACCGAGAAAGTGATGATTACCCCATTAATTTGAGCGAGGATGAAAGATTCGTTGATGAGGAACGTTACAGTGAAGGACTTGAGAAGCAGCGATGGACGTATCTTTTTTCGCTCTGACCGTAACTTAGGTACAAGCTGGCTCATTGGATTCCACACTCTCCTTTTTCTATTGTAGATCACAGATTTGTATTTTAAACCACCTCGGATACTATATCCTCTTGAAAATGAGAGTCGAGAACGCGAAATGGACATTCAGTGCCTTTTATCTCCACGACAATACATCGGCGAAATGCTTTAGCTACGAGCTAATGTGATAGCATCTTGCTTTAACTGCATATAGAAACAAAAGAAATAAACCCCTGATTGGAAGTATAGATAGAAAATCTACAATACTATTAAACCGTGGACATGTAAATACACGGTTAATGCTTTCCAGGCTGGCGAAGGTTAACAATGCTGTGCTAACGACGCCATTGAAGCTAACTTAGCAATCGGACTGCACAGAGCTATGCTAAAAACATTAGCTCTCCACCTACGCCAGCCAGCCCTCATTTGCTCATCAACACCCGTGCTCACCTGCGTTCCAGCGATCGGCAGAAGGACGAAGGACTTCACCCGATGCGTTTGGCGGCCCGGAGACGTAGGAAGTCAAGGTGAAGTCGGCGGCTAGCGCGGCTAGCGCGGCTAGCGCGGCTAGCGCTCCAACAAAGTCCTCCTGGTTGTGTTGCTGTAGTCCGCTGCTAATACACTGATCCCACCTACAACTGTCTTCTTTGCAACCTTCATTGTTCATTAAAAAAATTGCAAAAGATGTCCAGAATACTGTGGAATTATGAAATGAAAACAGAGCTTTTTGTATAGGATTCTACGGGGTACCATAACTTCCGTTACTCGGACTTCGTCACGCGCATACGTCATCATACCGCGATGTTTCAGCCGGATATTTCCCGGGAATTTTAAAATGTCACTTTATAAGTTAACCCGGCCGTATTGGCATGTGTTGCAATGTTAAGATTTCATCATTGATATATAAACTATCAGACTGCGTGGTCGGTAGTAGTGGCTTTCAGTAGGCCTTTAAAGGCTTGCAACTTGCTCACAGTTAAATTTTTCAAAGCAAAAAAATATAACAAGAACACCACCGGCTAGCTGATGTTACCATTAGTGGACACATATGTTTGACAATAATTTTTCACATTTACAGAATTTATGTAATACAATTTTTTACCGGTTGGTGTTTACAGCTGTCACTCACCCGGTCTCTGCACACATACAAAAGCAGTCCAAGAGAAGCAATGAACAATCTGCTGTTATGGGTCACACTTCTGCTGCGTCTCCTCCTGTTGCATGCCCTGACGAGCGCACCGCAGGCCACGCCCACGGGCGCTCTCTCTCTCTGCTGCAAGCGCGCTTCCGCGCGGCTGCAAACGCTCGGCAATCTACGCACCTGTCCATGATGAGCGATCAGCCTTCTTAAAGCAGCGCAACCTGAGATCCGACGCCAGAACGTAGCTTCTCGTATCCAGTACAGTAAGCCCATACGTTTCTCGCGCTCCTACATGTGCATTTGTTCTCCCTGTGCTTCCTTCCCGTCGTGCTCATCGTCTCCTGTGTTGTGTCTTCTCCAGCTACCCGTCATCCTTCCTCGTGGTCAAGCTGTGTGCCTTGTCACTTTGGACCTTCCTGTGGAACCCCCTTGCCTTCCTGGATTTTCGACCTCACGCCTGTCACCCGACTACGATGCCGCGCTCCTGTCATTGACTATCCGCCTGTCCTCCGACACTCGAGCCTGCCTTGCCCTTATTTGGACTTCCGCCTGGATCAACACGCACCTTCAACACCCTCTGACAACCACGCTCAGATAAGTCTCACATTTAGTCACAACACATCTCTTTGGTTTAATTACACATCTCATTTACACACCAAGCTGTTAATAAACAAGCTGACAGCTAAACGACTTCATATCTCTGTCGTCTTCTTCTCCGGATATCACGTCACAGTACGTTCTGGCCACGTCAGAACCAGACGGCAAAGACATGACGCGGACCCCGCTCACCTCCAGAGCCTCCCCTGTACCAAGTATCACAGGTGTGCACACGGCACTCCAGCAGCACCAAGAGCGCTTTTGTGTACTGGAGAACAAGCTGGATGCTGCTTTTGCTAACATTTTAGCTCGACTGGAATTGATTTCCCCAGGCTCCTCTGCTCAGCCGATAACCGAGCAAGCCGCCCTTGCCGCTGCAGCCCCCATGCCGCCCCCCCCATCCTGCGAGCCGAAGATCGCTAGTCCCAGAGCTTTTGAGGGGAATTTTGAGCTTTGCCGTGGCTTCCTGGTCCAGTGTGACATGGTGTTTCGTCATCAGCCCTCCCGCTACACTTCTGACGGGGCCAAGATAGCTTTTATTTTTTCACTGTTGACCGGAAGGGCTCTCCAGTGGGCAACGGCAGCTGTTGACCGTAACCTTAGTCTCAGCACAAACTTTGCTGCTTTTCGTGCTGAGTTCCGGGCAGTTTTTGACCACTCCCCTCACGTCTTCACTCCCTCCAGCAAGGTTCTCGTTCTGTAGCGGACTACACTCTCGAGTTCCGCACCCTGGCCGCCGACAGCGGGTGGGATAACAAGGCCTTGTTGAGCGCCTACCGTCGGGGCCTTTCTGACGAAATAAAGGACGGATTGTTGCGTGACCGACCAGCCACCTACCATGACCTCATCCAGCTGGCCCTGCTTGTGGACCAAAGACTAAGGGAACGAGCAGCGGAACGAAGACTTGCTGCCCGTGAGAGGACCAGACGGCCGGCGTGGGAAAATCGGACTGCTTCCTACACCCCTACCGCGGCCAAAGCTCGGGATGAGGGCGCTCACTTGGTGGACCAGTCTGGCTTTTTCCCTGCACCTACCAGCGGGGTGGAACCCATGCAGTTGGGCAGGACTCGACTTGCCACGGAGGAACGGGAGAGGAGGTTCCGGCAGCGCCTCTGCCTCTACTGTGGTTGTGCGGGTCACGTGATCAAGACCTGCCCCACACGACCAAAAGATCAGGCTCACTAGTTAGGGGAGTACTTGTGAGCCACACCATCTTTCCCCAGAGCAATAGTGACCCTGGCATTCTTTTCCCCGCAACGTTGTCCTGGAGGACTAAAAGACTGAAGGTGGGAGCATATTTGGACTCTGGAGCAGATGAGAGTTTCATGGACCGTGATTTCGCCTGTCAAGACGGGATTGAGCTTCTGCCTCTGGACAAGTCCTTACCAGCTCAGGCCTTGGATGGGCGTCCCCTGGGACCCATCACCCACCGTACCGCACTAGTCACTCTTACCCTGTCTGGCAACCACACTGAGCAAATTAGCTTGTTGATCCTCAACGCCCCTGTCGCCCCTCTTGTCCTCGGCCGTTCTTGGCTTCGCCAGCACGACCCCCAGATTTCCTGGATCTGAGGGAGGATCCTAGCCTGGAGCACGGCTTGTCATGCTAACTGCCTCAAAGCAGCAGACCCCGTCTCGGAGAACCCCAAGCTCAAGTCTTCCCCATCTGACCTATCTGGGGTTCCCGCTGTCTATCATGACCTTGCTGCTGTATTTAGTAAGGAACAGACCATACGACTGTGCCATTGATCTCATACCCGAAGCAGTACTCCCCTCTAGCCGCCTGTATAACCTATCCATACCCGAGAAAAAGGCCATGTCAGACTACATCACGGAATCACTCGCATCTGGTATCATCACCCCCTCTAAATCACCGGTAGCCGCTGGATTCTTCTTTGTCGGCAAGAAGGATGGGTCCTTACGTCCGTGCATCGACTACCGCAAACTCAACCTCATCACGGTCAAGAACCGGTATCCCCTACCACTCATGAGCTCTTCTTTCGAACCCCTTGCCCCTGCTACCGTTTTCACCAAGCTGGATCTCCGTAATGCATACCATCTTGTCCGGATTAGGAAGGGGGACGAATGGAAGACGGCCTTTAACACACACTTGGGTCACTTTGAGTACCGGGTCATGCCCTTCGGCCTGACCAACGCCCCAGCCGTTTTCCAGACTCTTGTTAACGACGTGCTGAGAGACATGCTCGAGAAGTTTGTGGTCGTATATCTTGATGATAATCTGATTTTCTCTCACAACCTGCAGGACCATCAACAGCACGTCCGCCTTGTTCTCCAGCGCCTCCTTGAGAATCGTCTTTTCGTCAAGGCAGAGAAGTGCGAGTTCCATTCGTCATCAGTTAACTTCTTGGGTCACATCATCGAGAAGGGTAACATCCGAGCCGACCCCAAGAAGGTCAAGGCAGTGGTGGATTGGCCCCAACCCACCACTCGTACTGAGCTTAGGAGATTCTTAGGCTTTGCGGGTTTCTACCGTCGCTTCATACTCGACTTCAGCAAGGTAGCCGAACCCCTTCACACGCTAACTTCTACCAATACAGTTTTTGTCTGGAACAAGGAGGCAGACAGCGCATTCTTGAGCCTCAAGAGGAGTTTCAGTTCCGCTTCCATCCTGGTACACCCTGACCCTGACAAGCCGTTCACGGTGGAAGTAGATGCATCTGATTCTGGGATTGGAGCAGTATTGTCCCAAAGAGCTAATGAGAATAATGTGTTGCACCCTTGTGCGTTCTTTTCCAGACGCCTAACCCCAGCCGAGAGGAACTATGATGCAGGGAACCGAGAACTGTTGGCCGTCCACGAAGCTTTGGTTGAATGGAGACACTGGCTGGAGGGGGCTAAACATCCGTTCCTGGTCCTGACCAACCACTGCAACCTTATTCAAATCCGTTCCGCAAAGAGACTTAATGACAGGCAAGCACGCTGGTCACAGTTCTTCGGCCGATTCAATTACACTCTCACCTACAGACCCGGTTCACGCAATGGCAAGGCTGACGCTCTTTCGCGGATCTTCTCCGAGGAACCCACAACTAGACAAACTGTAGAGACCATCCTTCCCCCGAACCGCATCTTCGGGATGGTAACTTGGGAAATCGAGGGCCTGGTCAGGACGGCGCTACGGTCCGACCCTGGTCCTGGGAACGGACCCCCCAATAGACTTTTTGTTCCACAACCCTTAAGGAGGAAGGTACTCGACTGGGCACATTCAAGTCTGTTTACATGTCATCCCGGAATCCACAGATCGCTATCATTCATTCGACGCCGCTTCTGGTGGCCTTCCATGGAGGCGGATACTCGCAAATTCATCGCCACCTGCTGCATCTGCGCCCGGAACAAGGCAGACCACAGCCATCCTGCTGGACTCTTACATCCCCTTCCGATCCCGAGTCGACCTTGGTCACACATCGCTCTTGACTTCATTACTGGACTTCCCCCCTCTAAAGGTAACACCACAATCCTCACCATAATCGACAGGTTTTCCAAGGCGGCCCATTTCCTACCCTTGCCCAAACTCCCATCCTCGGCCGAGACCACAGAACTGCTCGTTCAGCATGTGGTTAGAATTCACGGGATCCCCACCGACATTGTGTCTGATCATGGTCCCCAATTCATTTCCCGGGTCTGGCAAGCTTTCTGCAAGGGGATTGGAGCCACGGTCAGCCTGACTTCTGGCTACCACCCCTAGAGCAATGGACAAGCGGAAAGGGCCAACCAGGGGGTGGAGACCATGCTGCGCTGTATGGCTGCTCAACAGCCCAACTCCTGGTGCAAGTTCATTCCATGGGTGGAGTACTCCTTTAACTCCATGACCTGCGCGGCTACTGGTATGTCCCCTTTTGAATGCTGGCAAGGTTTTCAACTTCCTTTATTTCCCTCCCAGGAGATCGAAGTGGCAGTTCCTTCCACCAGAGCTCACCTGAGACGATGCCGCAAGGTGTGGAGGTCTGCCCGCGCTGCCTTATTGAAGGCATCTGAGAAGATGCGTCGTAACGCCAACCGGCGGCGCATCCCAGCTCCCGACTATCAGCTCGGACAGCAGGTGCTGTTACGGGCCAAGGACCTTCACCTCCCGATATCCTCTCAGAAGTTAGCACCACGTTTCGTTGGACCTTTTACAGTCAGATCCAGAGTCAATCCTGCCGCAGTTTGCCTGGACCTCCCTGGGTCCATGAGATCCCACCCGGTGTTTCACGTGTCTCAGGTAAAACCAGTAACCAACAGTTCACTGTCGCCCCCCCATCACTGCCCCCCCTCCGCCTAGGGTTCTCGAGGATGGGGACCAGGTGTGGACCGTCAGGGAGATTCTCAAGGTCCGACGACAAGGAAGAGGATGGGTCTACCTCGTGGACTAGGAGGGCTATGGACCTGAGGACAGATCATGGGTCCCGGCTTCTTACATCGCCGACCATTCCCTTATTGAAGATTTTTACCGAACTCATCCTGAGGCACCCCGAAGCTCGTCGGGAGTCTCGCATAACACCCTCTGACAACCACGCTCAGATAAGTCTCACATTTAGTCACACCACATCTCTTTGGTTTAATTACACATCTCATTTACACACCAAGCTGTTAATAAACAAGCTGACAGCTAAACGACGTCATATCTCTGTCGTCTTCTTCTCCCGATATCACGTCACATCTGCAGTCAGGTTGTCGTTATGATAGAGTAAACATTCAATGACAGCTAACGCTAGCTATCCAAATTGCTATCATTAGCTAACAACACCTAAAGCTAATGGATGTGTTGGGTACGTACGTAGTTACGTCATTACGTCCTAGAAGCCGTAAGAGGGCATGATATACTATGTAAAATACATCTGTGTAAATGTTGCAAACAGCCCTTCTACAAAACCCAAAACAAGTGAAGTTAGGACGTTGTTTAAATCGTAAATAAAAACAGAATACAATCATTTGCTAATCCTGTTCAACCTTTATTCTGGGCTGCAAAGACAATATATAACTACAGTTGGTCGCTACATCTGTAAGTGCAATTTAAAACTCTACTATGCAAAGCGAAAGCCATTTATCAACAACACCCAGAAACGCCGCCGACTTGGCTGGGCCCGAGTTCATCTAAGATGGACTGATGCAAAGTGGAAACATGTTCTGTGGTCTGACGAGTCCACATTTGAAATTGTTTTTGGAATGTGGACCCGAGGAAAAGAACCATCCGGATTGTTATAGGCACAAAGTTCAAAAGTCAACATGTGGTGTATTAGTGCCCAAGGCATGGGTAACTTACACATCTGCGAAGGCACCATTAATACTGAAAGGTACATACAGATTTTGGAGCAATATATGTTGCCATCCAAGAAACGTTATCATGGACGCCCCTGCTTATTTCAGCAAGACAATGCCAAGCCACGTGTTACAACAGCGTAGCTTTGTAGTAAAAGAGGGCGGGTACTAGACTGGCCTGCCTGTAGTCCAGACCTGTCTCCCATTGAAAATGTGTGGCGCAATATGAAGCCTAAAATACGACAACGGAGACCCCCGGACTGTTGAACAGCTTAAGCTGTACATCAAGCAAGAATGGGAAATAATTCCACCTGAAAAGCTTAAAAAATTGGCCTCCTCAGTTCCCAAACGTTTACTGAGTGTTGTTAAAAGGAAAGGCCATGTAACACAGTGGTAAAAATCCCTCTGTGCCAACTTTTTTGCAATGTGTTGCTGCCATTAACTTCTAAGTCAATGATTATTTGCAAAAAAAAAAAATGTTTCGAAGTTCGAACATGAAATATCTTGTCTTTGCAGTGTATTCAATTGAATATAAGTTGAAAAGTATTTGCAAATCATTGTATTCTGTTTTTATTTACGAATTACCCAACGTGCCAACTTCACTGGTTTTGGGTTTTGTAAGTCGTCAGGAGGAAATAAGGACAAGGTGTGCTCAGAAACCAAGCACTGCAACAAAAAGCAGACAGTCTATTTATTATTGTTGGCCACTAACATTACACAGAGTTTGAACAGTAACACTATGTTTGAATATTTAATTATTTGGCGTACCACTAGATGGAGCCTTCACTGATCTAGTATATGTTGAAAGCATGGTTTATTTTCCTTATCACACCTGTTACTTATTGTACCTTCGGTGCTGATGCTAGCGTTTGAGTCTTGTGAATAACTTTATAGGCTCTTTGGAAAGACTGACTTTATGGACAGGTTGGGAACCAATTAATGGTCTCATCAAGTACGCTGACAGATGGTGTGAACCAAAATACCCACTCATAGGTCTGTTTTGACAAATAACAGTCGGATTATCACATCTTCAGAATGCATACAAATGTAAATATAACGTTGTTATCGCTGAGTAATCTTGTTGAGATAGTGTTGCATAAATATCAGTTGTCAAACTGATTATTATAACGAAGAAAAACACCGTCATCAAGCAAAAGGATGTAGGCCAGGGTTGATAATATAGGATTCAACCGAAAGATGAAGTTCACAAGCAAAGACAACTCCATTTAATAGAAACTCAGTCAGTGGGTAAGGAACACAATCTGACCTAGATCTGGAGTCATTACGGTAGCTCATGAAATGTTCATGGTGGAAAGCTACATATGGCTGACACTGCACCTTGATAGTTTCCTAGGCAAAGCAAAACTAATGATTCTTGTTTCTGAACAATTATGTGAGAATGCCTCAAACATTTAGGCCATCTTTGTGCAAAGAGTTGAAATGAAAACGCCATTTTTGTAATAGCTCTGATTGCTTTATCATGTTCTGCTTCTGTAATGCGTTTAAATGGTAATTGTCATTGTCGCTTGAAATGTTTCAGCTACAACCATTAATTAGTCTTGCAAACTGAAACAATGTGGATTAGCTATATTTTTTTCCAATTTTTTTTTTTATTAACAAAAAGATACAGAAATAAATCTATTGGATAAAATCCATTAGGCACTCCCCAGCATGCACAAGACATTAAAACAACGTTGAGAACTTGTTGAATTAGGTCCTGACGTTGAGCAACTCGAACGTAATGTTGAAACGACATGCTTTATGGTGACGTTTAATCAATGTTGGGTTTCTGACGTTGATTTGACCATTGAATTTTGGTCATTTCCCAACCGATATTTTACAACACAAATACAACGTTGAAACAACATGCTTTTTGACGACGTTTCTTCAATGTCAGGTTGAGACATTTGGTCATTTCCCAACCAACAAAGTGGATCCAAAGTTGGACATCAACGTTGTTTCAATTTACAAATCTAACTATTTTGCAACATTGTTTTAAAGTCAGTTTTATGTACAAAACCCAAAACCAGTGAAGTTGGCACGTTGTGTAAATCGTAAATAAAAACAAAATACAATGATTTTCAAATCCTTTTCAACTTATATTCAATTGAAGAGACTGCAAAGACAATATACTTAACGTTCAAACTGGAAAATGTTGTTATTTTTTGCAAATATTAGCTCATTTGGAATTTAGGGCCTGCTGGAACAAGTGGCAAAAATGACTGATAAAGTTGAGAAATGCTCGTCAAACACTTATTTGGAACATCCCACAGGTGAACAGGCTCATTGGGAACAGGTGGGTGCCATGATTGGGTATAAAAACAGCTTCCATGAAATGCTCAGTCATTCACTACAAGGATGGGGCGAAGGGTCACCACTTTGTCAACAAATGCGTGAGGAAATTGTCGAACGGTTTAAGAACAACATTTCTCAACCAGCTATTGCAAGGAATTTAGGGGTTTCACCATCTACGGTCCGTAATATCATCAAAAGGTTCAGAGAATCTGAAGAAATCACTGCAAGGCCGAAAACCAACATTGAATGCCCGTGACATTCGATCCCTCAGGCGGTACTGCATCAAAAAGCGACATCAGTGTGTAATGGATATCACCACATGGGCTCAGGAACACTTCAGAAAACCACTGTCGGTAACTACAGTTTGTCGCTACATCTGTAAGTTCAAGTTAAAACTATACTATGCAAATCGAAAGCCATTTATCAACAACACCCAGAAGCAATGTGTTGCTGCCATTAAATTCTAAATTAATGATTTTTTGCACACAAAAAAAAAAGTTTCTCGGTTCGAACAATACATGTCTTGTGTTTGCAGTCTATGCAATTGAATATAGGTTGAAAAAGATTTGCAAATCATCGTATTCTGTTTTTATTTACGAATTACACTGATTTTGGAGATTGTATAATGTTGTATCAATGTTTTTTGTGCCTGCTGGGATGTGACAGCACACACACAAAAAAAATATTACAATGTTTGAACTGTTGGAAATATAAAGTGGCACACACGGTACAGCATCATAATTCATGTTTCCATCGGTTGGAATTTGTTTGTACCTGAGAAATATTTCCTGTCTAAAGCTTTGATATTTCATGCTGGACTAGCATAATGCGTTCGTCACAGAGGTTTCAAAGGCACAAGTGTGTAATATTGGGAACAGATGAGTGCCTCACCAGGCGGGGAGGGTTCTGTGGTGGAGGGGTCACTTGAGACTCTCCAATCATAAGTTCAGCCCATGAAGCACTGCTGAGTTTCTGGAAGCCGTCTTCCCACTGGGTCTGTAAATAACATGCAGGACTTACCTTATCTCTCAGGCCTGTTCAAGGAAAAAAAGGTGGTAAGCTTCGGGATGGGCACCTTTTCACATTTGAACCGATATCCGATTTTCAGTACTTTATGTCCGTGTTCATGTGTTATTAAATGTTCATTTCTTTAACCCTGTAACACCCTTTGTTGTAAAATTACAACGTTACCTTTAACCATCCTAAAAATCAATCTGTTATATATATTTATAGTCATTGGGTCCTATTGTTCAGTCTCATAAGGCTATTGGATTGTACATTTGTTTATAAGTCACACCTTCTGGCCATGAACTCACACAGCCTCTCAAGGTTTCCTTCAAACAACATCTATTTGTTTCATTGGACTGGATTCATCAGATTCAAGTAAGTAAAATGTCTTTTATATTTCTTTTGGTTGTTATTACAATGTCTAGAGCAGGGGTCACCAACGCGGTGCCCGCGGGCACCAGGTAGCCCGTAAGGACCAGATGAGTAGCCCGCTGGCCTGTTCTAAAAATAGCTCAAATAGCAGCACTTACCAGTGAGCTGCCTCTATTTTTTTAAATTTTATTTATTTACTAGCAAGCTGGTCTCGCTTTGCTCGACATTTCTAATTCTAAGAGAGACAAAACTCAAATAGAATTTGAAAATCCAAGAAAATATTTTAAAAACTTGGTCTTCACTTGTTTAAATAAATTCATTATTTGTTTTACTTTGCTTCTTATAACTTTCAGAAAGACAATTTTAGAGAAAAAATACAACCTTAAAAATGATTTTAGGATTTTTAAACACAAATACCTTTTTACCTTTTAAATTCCTTCCTCTTATTTCCTGACAATTTAAATCAATGTTCAAGTAATTTTTTTTATTTTTATTGTAAAGAATAATAAATACATTTTAATTTAATTCTTCATTTTAGCTTCTGTTTTTTCGACGAAGAATATTTGTGAAATATTTCTTCAAACTTATCATGATTAAAATTCAAAAAAATTATTCTGGCAAATCTAGAAAATCTGTAGAATCAAATTTAAATCTTATTTCAAAGTCTTTTGAATTTCTTTTAAAATTTTTGTTCTGGAAAATCTAGAAGAAATAATGATTTGTCTTTGTTAGAAATATAGCTTGGTCCAATTTGTTATATATTCTAACAAAGTGCAGATTGGATTTTAACATATTTAAAACATGTCATCCAAATTCTAAAATTAATCTTAATCAGGAAAAATTACTAATGATGTTCCATGAATTCTTTTTTTAATTTTTTCAAAAAGATTCAAAGTTTAGTGTAGTTTTTCTCTTCTTTTTTTCCGTTGAATTTTAAAGAGTCGAAAAGAAGAAGATAAACTATGTTTCAAAATTTAATTGTAATTTTTTTCGTGTTTTCTCCTCTTTTAAACCGTTCAATTAAGTGTAAATATCATTAATTATTAATAATAACAGAGTTAAAGGTAAATTGAGCAAATTGGCTATTTCTGGCAATTTATTTAAGTGTGTATCAAACTGGTAGCCCTTCGCATTAATCAGTACCCAAGAAGTAGCTCTTGCTTTCAAAAAGGTTGGTGACCCCTGGTCTAGAGCATGTACATATGTAGTTATTGTGGAACAGATGCATCAAATTTCAATTAGAGCTTGTTATATAATTGTTGCAATTATACAACACTGGGTGAATGTGGTAGTCAAAATAGCTGGCTTGTTGCAGTGGGCTCAAACAGGTTGTATTCCCTCCACTACATCACTGCCTGAAGTATTTTCTCTATACATGGATAGTATACATTCTACCCTTGTGTTGTGTTCTGGTGACTGATTTAAAAGTTTTATCTCTAAAAAATGTAGTTAATTGATCAGCCTGACCTAAAATTCCATGAATTTGTCCACAAAGAGGATATCATCAGACAATCCAGTTCTGGGGAAAGGAATGTTCCTGAATGTGTGGATGTAATGGGGGTATGCATGTTTTCCTTTTACGTTTGTAGTATGATAATTAGAGCCATTAATCCATTTACATTTACATTGATGGAATTTGGACACTTTTATTAAAATCAATTCTCTGAAACAGGGTGCTAAAAATGACGACTGTACTGTCCAGTTGTTACATCTTGATTTCTTACACTTCTGGGTCTCACTTGCAAGTATTATATAGTAGACATTGCATGCAGTAACAATTCTAAGACGTTAGATGGCATTAGTCTATCTATAGGAAGTAGTCTTTGCCATTAGGCTAAATGTGCTAGTTAAGTCATTTGTTGTGTCCTAGTTAGTGTACATACTATAAGTATTGTATTATTATTACACTTTTTGCATACTGAATACTTTAAACCTTTTGTTTTGGCCCTCTTTTTGTGCCCTTGTGTGCATAATCCTTTCCATCCTTTGTATCTGAGCTACTGTGTGGAACAACTTCCCTTGTGGCAGAGGTTTTAATTACCAAGTACAAGTCACTTAGGACCCCAACGCAGAGAAGAAATAATAAGAATAATAACTAGAGATGTCCAATAATGGCTTTTTTGCCGATATCCGATATTCCGATATTGTCCAACTCTTAATTACCGATTCCGATATCAACCGATACCGATATATACAGTCGTGGAATTAACACATTATTATGCCTAATTTTGTTGTGATGCCCCCGCTGGATGCATTAAACAATGTAACAAGGTTTTCCAAAATAAATCAACTCAAGTTATGGAAAAAAAATGCATGGCACTGCCATATTTATTATTGAAGTCACAAAGTGCATTATTTTTTTTTAACATGCTTTAAAACAGCAGCTTGGAATTTGGGACATGCTCTCCCTGAGAGAGCATGAGGAGGTTGAGGTGGGTGGGGTTGAGGTTGGGGGGGTAGGGGGTAGCGGGGGGTGTATATTGTAGCGTCCACGAAGAGTTAGTGCTGCAAGGGGTTCTGGGTATTTGTTCTGTTGTGTTTATGTTGTGTTACGGTGCGGATGTTCTCCCCAAATCTGTTTGTCATTCTTGTTTGGTGTGGGTTCACAGTGTGGCGCATATTTGTAACAGTGTTAAAGTTGTTTATACGGCTACCCTCAGTGTGACCTGTATGGCTGTTGACCAAGTATGCGTGGCATTCACTTGTGTGTGTGAAAAGCCGTAGATATTAAAAGGCAGTGCCTTTAAGGTTTATTGGCGCTCTGTACTTCTCCCTACATCCGTGTACCACTGCGTACAGCGGCGTTTTAAAAAGTCATACATTTTACTTTTTGAAATCGATACAGATAATTTCCGATATTACATTTTAAAGCATTTATCGGACATCTCTAATTTTTGGTCCGGAACATGTTTTGCACCATCATTTTTTTCAAATGATTGTATAAGACATTTAAACATTTCCTTTTATGCTAATATGATTTTGATTACATTTTAATTTAATATTAGTTGAGGAAAGACAAAATATATAGGTTTGGCCTTACTGACCAGTAGTTGTCCTCTGGCACAATCTCCAAGTCCAGACATATTCCTGCTCGAGGGGGATTCAATGGTAGAACGGTACACCTACTTTTAACGTCAAGGTTGTAAATTAACCAAATGTTGAAGTTCACGTATCAGATCCTGAAAGGAGATCCAGCCCTTGCAAAGCTGTTCTTGATCATGTCTGTCACCTGAAGCGGAGTGACAGCAGGACTGCGGCTCTTGATAAAAAAAGGTGCTCTGTTGAAAGCTTGCTGATAATGAGAACAGCGACCGTGAACCAGCAAGCTGTGACAACAGTGTTGACAGCTCGTCCAATAGGCGTAGTTCACACTTGTGCATTCCCACCAACTGCTCACGCATGGCTGAGGAGCATGAACGTGACACCAGTAGGACTTGGTTTCACTTTATTGCTTGGAATACAAATGTTTGTTCCTCAGTAAAAACACAGGTACAAGCATGAGGGCTTAACAGTGAGTAAACGTAACGTGCTTTACTCGATAAAGCTCGCACTGTCATTATCTTGGATACATTAGTAGTATAGTGGTTCATATAAATAGCCATCCTCCATGTGGTTGGCATGGGTCTCAGTTCCGTCTTTTAGAGGGATTGATGGGATGGAGGTCCGGGTTCTGTGTAGGCCAGTCAAGTTCTTGCACACCGAATTGGACCTTGCTTTGTGCACTGGAGCAGTTGGAACAGAACAGTTCTACAAAACCCACACACATCCCAGCAGGCACAAGACATTGATACAACGTTGATTATACAAACCCCAAAACCAGTGAAGTTGGCATGTTGTGTAATTTGTAAATAACAACAAAATACAATGATTTATAAGTCCTTTTCAACTTATATTCAATTGAATAGACTGCTAAGACAAGATATCTAATGTTCGAACTTAATTTTGTTTCTGGGTGTTGTTGATAAATGGCTTTCGCTTTGCATATCAAATCAAATCAAATCAACTTTATTTATAAAGCACATTTAAAATTTACCACAGGGGTAGCCAAAGTGCTGTACAATGGGCAGGTTAAAAGATAATACGAGAACCGAGCAAACACAACACAACACAAACAGAACACGATAAAAAATAAATAAATAAAATATAAAAACATAAAAACATAAAAACAGGTTTACAGGCATAGTAGAGTTTTAACTTGCACTTACAGACAGGGGTTGGTTAAAATATACATTTAAATAGTGAAGAAAATATTGCATGTTATCGCAATTGGCAGTGCAAATCCAACCTCAATGTGGAGGAGGGCGTGGTCGGCGCGCCTCCTGCAGGAATGGGGTGTGTATGGCCCGGCCTCGAAGCCAGCAGCAGGTGAGTAGATTGCCCAGCTGGGGCTGATTAGCTAATCACCTGCCGCCCTTAATAGCAGCAGCCGGAACAAGACATTGATACAACGTTGATTATACGAACCCCAAAACCAGTGAAGTTGGCATGTTGTGTAATTTGTAAATAACAACAAAATACAATGATTTATAAGTCCTTTTCAACTTATATTCAATTGAATAGACTGCTAAGACAAGATATTTAATGTTCAAACTTAATTTTGTTTCTGGGTGTTGTTGATAAACGGCTTTCGCTTTGCATAGTAGAGTTTTAACTTGCACTTACAGACAGGGGTTGGTTAAAATATACATTTAAATAGTGAAGAAAATCTTGCATATTATCGCAGTTGGCAGTGCAAATCCAACCTCATTGTGGAGGAGGGCGTGGTCGTGGTCGTGTGTATGGCCCGGCCTCAAAGCCTGCGGCAGGTGAGTAGATTGCCCAGCTGGGACTGATTAGGTAATCACCTGTCGCCCGTATTTGCAGCAGCCGGAACGAGACACGTGGGGGAGTTGGAGTTGCTAGTGAGCGGACGCATGGACACACACACATGCCGGAAAGACATGCTAGAGAGACTTTAAAGTCGCAGAGCAGAGTGCTGTTGCTGTGTGTGAGCAAAATAAAATAATTGTCAAACCTGACTTCCGGGCATACAGGAGGATCTGTCGTGATCAGGATAACCCACAGGAGGGCAACCTCCACACTCATATACAGTTTTAAACACAGAATCATCAATCAAAGTAATTTGTAGGAATGTGGAAAAAAAAACAATTTTTGATTGACCAGGTTTTTTTTTTTGTAACGATTCTTATTAATTTAAAAAAAAATCAAATATCGATTTTTGAAATATTTTATTTCATCTTAATCTGTCCTGTCCAGCCACTCAGGCAAATTATATCGTTGATGTAGATGCCCATCATATCTGATGTACAGATTTACTTCAGTAAAGAGAAGTGTTGGATAATTCCCTTTTGGCCTTATTTGTACTTGACTTTATTAAATGTTTGGGTAGCATTTTGTAAAACAAAACAAGTTTTCTGTTAAGTCAGGGGTCGGCAACCCAACACGTTGAAAGAGCCATATTGGACCAAAAATACAAAAAACACATCTGTCTGAAGCGGCAAAAAATGAAAAGCCGTATACAAGTCTTAAAATGAAGGCAACACATGATTTAAGTGTCTATATTAGCTATATTAGCCTACTATCAAAATGACTGTGTCGCAGGCTGAAGCAAATCATTGTTGACAGAAATGTGGAAATGTAATATTTATTCTACACATTTTTACAACATTAGAAACCATTAGTAAATCAGAGGCTACTCAGAAGGTGAGATAACTCCTGGAAATTACTGGCTTTTAATGGCCAAAGGTATAGATGTGTGTGTCCAAGTTAAAGGAAATGGCAGGCTTCTTTTAATAGATTTATTACAATCTTTGGCAAGCTGGGTAATGTTTGCTGTGGTCTGGAACAACATGGCACACAATCAACTATCTGACATGCAGGCAATATTATATACAGATAATGTGTCATGAGACATGTAAATATAAATTACATACAAAGAGGATAAAAGTAAAGGATATTAAATTAGCTCAAATATACCTACAAATGAGGCATAATGATACAATATATACTGTACATACAGCTAGCCTAAATAGCATGTTAGCATTGATTATCTTGCAGTCATGCACTGACCAAATATGCCTGATTAGCCCTCCAACAAGTCAATAACATCAACAAAGCGCACCTTTGTGCATTCACGCACAGTATAAAACTTTTGGTGGACAAAATGAGAGAATGGAGTGGAAGATTTTACATGTAAACAAACTGTTGCGTCAAAGTCCACACTATGGTGAGTTCAAGAACCGCCGAAATTAGTAGGACAAAACGATGTTCACGAAATACTCTCATCAGTGAAGCACACATAAATATGCGCTTTCTAACAATTGGGAAGGTTTGTTTCATGTTTGTTCTCAAACAATAAACATACTAAAACAAAAACATTATTTTTACCCCATTTTTTTCCATTTTTAATCCTTTTTTAAAAATGCTCCGGGGAGCCACTAGGCCGGCACTAAAGAACCGCATGCGGCTCGAGAGCCGCAGGTTGCTGACCCCCGTGTTAAGTAATGCAAACATTGATCAGAGCTGTTTATCTATTTTATGGAGGAATGTAGTTCATTATAGAACTGGCAAGGTATGAATTTGGAATCAAGAATTGATTCTGAATGGAATTGTTAACCCCAATAATCGAATCAAACTGAATTGTGCGTTGCCCAAAGATTCACAGCCCTAGCAATTTCGACAAGCTAGGTAATATTTGCTGTGGTCTGGAACAACATGGCACACAAACAACTATCTGACATGCAGGCAATATTACATACAGATAATGTGTCATGAGACATGCAAATATAAATGATATACGAAGAGGATAAAAGTAAAGGATATTAAATGAGCTCAAATACACCTACAAATGAGGCATAACGATGCAATATGTACATACAGCTAGCCTAAATAGCATGTTAGCATCGATTAGCTTGCAATCACGCACTGACCAAATATGCCTGATTAGCACTCGAACAAGTCAATAACATCAACAAAGCGCACCTTTGTGCATTCACGCACAGTATAAAACTTTTGGTGGACAAAATGAGACAATGGAGTGGAAGATTTTACATGTAAACAAACTGTTGCGTCACAGTCCACACTATGGATGTCCATTATAGATATATCCATTATGGCCTGGACTTTCACAATATTATGCTAGACCCACTCGACGTCCATTGCATCCGGTCTCCCCTAGGGGGGGGGGGGGGGGGGGGGGGGGTCACCCACATATGTGGTCCTCCAAGGTTTCTCATAGTCATTCATATTGACATCCCACTGGGTTGTGAGTTTTTGAAACACTTGTGATTTAGGGCTATATAAATAAACATTGATTGATTGATTGATTGATGGTGAGTTCAAGAACTGCCGAAATTAGTAGGACAAAACGATGTTCACCAAATACTCTCATCAGTGAAGCACACATAAATATATTTAACAGTGGGCTTTCTAACAATTGGGAAGGTTTGTGTCATGTTTGTTCTCAAACATCAAACATACTAAAACAAAAAAAATATTTTTCCCCCATCTTTTTCCATTTTTAATCCTTTTTTAAAAATGCTCCAGGGAGCCACCAGGCCGGCACTAAAGAGCCGCATGGTTTCTGACCCCCGTGTTAAGTAATACACACATTGCTCAGAGCCGTTATCTATTTTATGGAGGAATGTAGTTCATTATAGAACTGGCAAGGTATGAATTTGGAATCAAGAATTGATTCTGAATGGAATTGTTAACCCCAATAATCGAATCAAACTGAATCGTGTGTTGCCCAAAGATTCACAGCCCTAGCAATTTCGACAAGCTAGGTAATATTTGCTGTGGTCTGCAACAACATGGCACACAAACAACTATCTGACATGCAGGCAATATTACATACAGATAATGTGTCATGAGACATGCAAATATAAATGATATACGAAGAGGATAAAAGTAAAGGATATTAAATGAGCTCAAATACACCTACAAATGAGGCATAACGATGCAATATGTACATACAGCTAGCCTAAATAGCATGTTAGCATCGATTAGCTTGCAATCACGCACTGACCAAATATGCCTGATTAGCACTCCAACAAGTCAATAACATCAACAAAGCGCACCTTTGTGCATTCACGCACAGTATAAAACTTTTGGTGGACAAAATGAGACAATGGAGTGGAAGATTTTACATGTAAACAAACTGTTGCGTCACAGTCCACACTATGGATGTCCATTATAGATATATCCATTATGGACTGGACTTTCACAATATTATGCTAGACCCACTCGACGTCCATTGCATCCGGTCTCCCCTAGGGGGGGGTCACCCACATATGTGGTCCTCCAAGGTTTCTCATAGTCATTCATATTGACATCCCACTGGGTTGTGAGTTTTTGAAACACTTGTGATTTAGGGCTATATAAATAAACATTGATTGATTGATTGATTGATGGTGAGTTCAAGAACTGCCGAAATTAGTAGGACAAAACGATGTTCACCAAATACTCTCATCAGTGAAGCACACATAAATATATTTAACAGTGGGCTTTCTAACAATTGGGAAGGTTTGTGTCATGTTTGTTCTCAAACATCAAACATACTAAAACAAAAAAATTATTTTTCCCCCATCTTTTTCCATTTTTAATCCTTTTTTAAAAATGCTCCAGGGAGCCACCAGGCCGGCACTAAAGAGCCGCATGGTTTCTGACCCCCGTGTTAAATAATACACACATTGCTCAGAGCTGTTTATCTATTTTATGGAGGAATGTAGTTCATTATAGAACTGGCAAGGTATGAATTTGGAATCAAGAATTGATTCTGAATGGAATTGTTAACCCCAATAATCGAATCAAACTGAATCGTGCGTTGCCCAAAGATTCACAGCCCTAGCAATTTCGACAAGCTAGGTAATATTTGCTGTGGTCTGGAACAACATGGCACACAAACAACTATCTGACATGCAGGCAATATTACATACAGATAATGTGTCATGAGACATGCAAATATAAATGATATACGAAGAGGATAAAAGTAAAGGATATTAAATGAGCTCAAATACACCTACAAATGAGGCATAACGATGCAATATGTACATACAGCTAGCCTAAATAGCATGTTAGCATCGATTAGCTTGCAATCACGCACTGACCAAATATGCCTGATTAGCACTCCAACAAGTCAATAACATCAACAAAGCGCACCTTTGTGCATTCACACACAGTATAAAACTTTTGGTGGACAAAATGAGACAATGGAGTGGAAGATTTTACATGTAAACAAACTGTTGCGTCACAGTCCACACTATGGATGTCCATTATAGATATATCCATTATGGACTGGACTTTCACAATATTATGCTAGACCCACTCGACGTCCATTGCATCCGGTCTTCCCTAGGGGGTTGGGGGGGTCACCCACATATGTGGTCCTCCAAGGTTTCTCATAGTCATTCATATTGACATCCCACTGGGTTGTGAGTTTTTGAGACACTTGTGATTTAGGGCTATATAAATAAACATTGATTGATTGATTGATTGATGGTGAGTTCAAGAACTGCCGAAATTAGTAGGACAAAACGATGTTCACCAAATACTCTCATCAGTGAAGCACACATAAATATATTTAACAGTGGGCTTTCTAACAATTGGGAAGGTTTGTGTCATGTTTGTTCTCAAACATCAAACATACTAAAACCAAAAAATTATTTTTCCCCCATCTTTTTCCATTTTTAATCCTTTTTAAAAAATGCTCCAGGGAGCCACCAGGCCGGCACTAAAGAGCCGCATGGTTTCTGACCCCCGTGTTAAGTAATACACACATTGCTCAGAGCTGTTTATCTATTTTATGGAGGAATGTAGTTCATTATAGAACTGGCAAGGTATGAATTCGGAATCAAGAATTGATTCTGAATGGAATTGTTAACCCCGATAATCGAATCAAACTGAATCGTGCGTTGCCCAAAGATTCACAGCCCTAGCAATTTCCTTTGTAAACATACAAACTAAATACATCTTGAAACGGTTTCCTTCAGCACAACAAACATTCAGAGGGCCGTGACAAAGACGGATGCAGTGCCATGAAAACGTTCAGCCAGGGAACCACAGTCTCCACACACACAGACTCATTAAAACCATCCAGCCTTGCACTGTACATAAAGCCGTTCACCTGTGACTTTCCTTAAGACGGTGGCAT
>NC_084731.1:22003511-22161011 GCF_033978785.1 Entelurus aequoreus | reverse complement strand
CTGAAGTGGTCCTGAGCCCATTCTGGGTGTTGTTGATAAATCTATAGATATGAAATGCTAATGATATAAAAACAATGCCAACAAGAAAGCAAAATCTCCTATCATTTGTGTCATGATCTGTGTCCAACAAACTACACGGCGGCGTCATTGATTCCATGGTTCATGCAGGTTTTGTCACGGTGGAACGTATCCAATTATCGCCTCCCCTGTACATTACGTGACTAACAAGGCATAACTAGACTTAATGGCAGGCCCTGAAAATGCGCTTAATGCGAGCGCTGCTCAACTGGGCATGAGAATCATTAAACATAATCAAGGCGTTTTAAAGTTAACCAGCGGGTTGATGTTAAAAATAATCCCATTTGCACTTCACAAATTCAGTTTAGAACATCTCCCAGTAGTAAAGTGGACTTTTTTCCCCGAACACCTAAGGCAGGGGTCGGCAACCCGCGGCTCTAGAGCCGCATGCAGCTCTTTAGCGCCGCCCTAGTGGCTCTCTGAAGCTTTTTCAAAAATGTATGAAAAATGGAAAAAGATGAGGGGGAAAAAAATACATTTTTTGTTTTAATATGGTTTCTGTAGGAGGACAAACATGACATAAACCTCCCTAATTGTTATAAAGCACACTGTTTATATTAAACATGCTTCACTGATTCGAGTATTTGGCGAGCGCCGTTTTGTCCTACTAATTTTGGCGGTCCTTGAACTCACCTTAGTTTGTGTCCATGTATAACTTTCTCCGACTTTCTAGGACGTGTTTTATGCCACTTCTTTTTCTGTCTCATTTTGTCCACCACCCTTTTAACGTGTGTGAAGGCACAAAGGTGAGTTTTGTTGATGTTATTGACTTGTGTGGAGTGCTAATCAGACATATTTGGTCACTGCATGACTGCAAGCTAATCGATGCTAACGTGCTATTTAGGCTAGCTATATGTACATATTGCATCATTATGCCTCGTTTGTAGCTATATTTGAGCTCATTTAGTTCCCTTTAAGTCATCTCAATTCAACGTATATCTCATGACACACTATCTGTATGTAATATGGCTTTTAATTTGTTGCGGCTCCAGACAGATTTGTTTTTGTATTTTTGCTCCAATATGGCTCTTTCAACATTTTGGGTTGCCGACCCCTGACCTAAGGCATGGATCCTCTGCCTAAGGGTTAATTCCACTTGGGAGGTTCAACAATAATATTGTTAAAGTATAAAAACAACATTTGCAGTACGGATTAAAAACAAATAAATAATGAAAGTGATAGCATCATTGTTTTGTCTTTTTTATTCCAGTTTGTTTTGGAGGAGACATTAAGTGGAAGTCACCTCATGCAGAACAACGCTCTCGACAACAGTCCTTCAGATGTTCACGAACTGTGAGTATGACAGCTGTGCTTGTTGAAAAAACACATTTAAAAACTAAATTGTCTGGCGCTGAAAAGATAACGCATTAAAAGTTACTCTGCCGCAATTAGCGAGATAATAATCAGGCTGTCAATAATATACATGTATCTGCACTCTTCGGGTAGTCTCTGTAGTTCGCAGTTCTCAGTGAAATGAATGAATTAAATAAAAAACTTTTATTTTACTTGTGTGGAAAATTACAGTATGTAATTTGCATAATTTCATTAATGACCCTTTGCTCTAAAAAAAGGGTTGCCAGTATGATAAACAAACAGCAGGCACAGTGATAATTGTGCAGTGGCAGGTGAATTTATTGCAGTCAAATTGTATGCACTACAGAAAACCAAACTATTACAATAAAATGATTAAAAAATGTTTTTTTTAATGTATTTAAATTAGTGCTGGGAAACGATACTTTTTTAAATCACTTTTATCACATTTTTGAATTGGGATTAATCATGATGAATCACATTTTCGGATTATGTTTAATCATAATTAATCACAGGTTATTACTCGCTTGCATAGTTCAAATTAACATAAAAAAAAAGAGTCCAATATTTGGACAAAAACCCAAAAAGATGCAATTTTATTAAATTGGGATTAATCATGATTAATCACACTTTCCAATTATGATTAATCATATTTAATCCCAGTTTATTACTTGTTAGCATAGTTCAAATTAACATAAAAGAAAAAAAAGAGTCCAATATTCGGACACAAATAAAATTTTATTGAATTGGGATTAATCATGATTAATCACACTTTTGAATTATGATTAATCATAATTAATCCCAGGTTATTACTTTTTTTTAAAAATTGAATTGGGATTAATCATGATTAATCACAATTTCAAATTATGATTAGTCATATTTAATCACAGGTTATTACTCGCTTGGATAGTTCAAATTAAAATAATAAAAAAAAGAGTCTAATATTTGGACACAAATACAATTTTATTGAATTGGGATGAATCATAATTAATCCCACTTTTGAATTATGATTAATCATAATTAATCACAGGTTACTACTCGTTTGCAGAGTTCAAATTAACATAAAAAAAGAGTCCAATATTCGGACACAAATAAAATTTTATTGAATTGGGATTAATCATGATTAATCACACTTTTGAATTATGATTAATCATAATTAATCCCAGGTTATTACTTTTAAAAAAAGAGTCCAATATTTGGACACAAATACAATTTTACTGAATTGGGATTAATCATGACTAATCACACTTTCGAATTATGATTAATCATAATTAATCACAGGTTACTGCTTGCTTGCATAGTTCGAATTAACTTAAAAAAAAAAAGAGTCCAATATTTGGAAACATTTTTTTTTTTTAAATTGAATTGGGATTAATCATGATTAATCACAATTTCAAATTATGATTAGTCATATTTAATCACAGGTTATTACTCGCTTGGATAGTTCAAATTAAAATAATAAAAAAAAGAGTCTAATATTTGGACACAAATACAATTTTATTGAATTGGGATGAATCATAATTAATCCCACTTTTGAATTATGATTAATCATAATTAATCAAAGGTTACTACTCGTTTGCAGAGTTCAAATTAACATAAAAATAAGAGTCCAACATTCGGACACAAATAACATTTTATTGAATTGGGATTAATCATGATTAATCACACTTTTGAATTATGATTAATCATAATTAATCCCAGGTTATTACTTTTAAAAAAAGAGTCCAATATTTGGACACAAATACAATTTTACTGAATTGGGATTAATCATGACTAATCACACTTTCGAATTATGATTAATCATAATTAATCACAGGTTACTGCTTGCTTGCATAGTTCGAATTAACATTAAAAAAAAGAGTCCAATATTTGGACACATTTTTTTTTTTTAAATTGAATTGGGATTAATCATGATTAATCACAATTTCAAATTATGATTAGTCATATTTAATCACAGGTTATTACTCGGTTGGATAGTTCAAATTAAAATAATAAAAAAAAGAGTCTAATATTTGGACACAAATACAATTTTATTGAATTGGGATGAATCATAATTAATCCCACTTTTGAATTATGATTAATCATAATTAATCACAGGTTACTACTCATTTGCAGAGTTCAAATCAACATAAAAAAAGAGTCCAATATTTGGACAAAAACCCAAAAAGATGCAATTTTATTAAATTGGGATTAATCATGATTAATCACACTTTCCAATTATGATTAATCATATTTAATCCCAGGTTATTACTTGTTAGCATAGTTCAAATTAACATAAAAGAAAAAAAAGAGTCCAATATTCGGACACAAATAACATTTTATTGAATTGGGATTAATCATAATTAATCACACTTTTGAATGATGATTAATCATAATTAATCCCAGGTTATTACTTTTAAAAAAAGAGTCCAATATTTGGACACAAATACAATTTTACTGAATTGGGATTAATCATGACTAATCACACTTTCGAATTATGATTAATCATAATTAATCACAGGTTACTGCTTGCTTGCGTAGTTCGAATTAACATTAAAAAAAAAAAGAGTCCAATATTTGGACACATTTTTTTTTTTTAATTGAATTGGGATTAATCATGATTAATCACAATTTCAAATTATGATTAGTCATATTTAATCACAGGTTATTACTCTCTTGGATAGTTCAAATAATAAAAAAAAAGGGTCTAATATTAGGACACAAATACAATTTAATTGAATTGGGATCAATCATAATTAATCCCACTTTTGAATTATGATTAATCATAATTAATCACAGGTAACTACTCGTTTGCAGAGTTCAAATTAACATAAAAAAAGAGTCCAAAATTTGGACAAAAACCCAAAAAGATGCAATTTTATTAAATTGGGATTAATCATGATTAATCACCCTTTCCAATTATGATTAATCATATTTAATCCCAGGTTATTACTTGTTAGCATAGTTCAAATTAACATAAAAGAAAAAAAGAGTCCAATATTCGGACACAAATACAATTTTATTGAATTGGGATTAATCATGATTAATCACACTTTTGAATTATAATTAATCATAATTAATCCCAGGTTATTACTTTTAAAAAAAGAGTCCAATATTTGGACACAAATACAATTTTACTGAACTGGGATTAATCATGACTAATCACACTTTCGAATTATGATTAATCATAATTAATCACAGGTTACTGCTTGCTTGCATAGTTCGAATTAACCTAAAAAAAAAAAAGAGTCCAATATTTGGACACATTTTTTTTTTTTTTAAATTGAATTGGGATTAATCATGATTAATCACAATTTCAAATTATGATTAGTCATATTTAATCACAGGTTTTTACTCGCTTGGATAGTTCAAATTAAAATAATTAAAAAAAGAGTCTAATATTTGGACACAAATACAATTTTATTGAATTGGGATGAATCATAATTAATCCACTTTTGAATTATGATTAATCATAATTAATCACAGGTTACTACTCGTTTGCAGAGTTCAAATTAACATAAAAAAAGAGTCCAATATTTGGACAAAAACCCAAAAAGATGCAATTTTATTAAATTGGTATTAATCATGATTAATCACACTTTCCAATTATGATTAATCATATTTAATCCCAGGTTATTACTTGTTAGCATAGTTCAAATTAACATAAAAGAAAAAAAAGAGTTCAATATTCGGACACAAATAACATTTTATTGAATTGGGATTAATCATGATTAATCACACTTTTGAATTATGATTAATCATAATTAATCCCAGGTTATTACTTTTAAAAAAAGAGTCCAATATTTGGACACAAATACAATTTTACTGAATTGGGATTAATCATGACTAATCACACTTTCGAATTATGATTAATCATAATTAATCACAGGTTACTGCTTGCTTGCATAGTTCGAATTAACCTAAAAAAAAAAAGAGTCCAATATTTGGACACATTTTTTATTTTTTTTAATTGAATTGGGATTAATCATGATTAATCACAATTTCAAATTATGATTAGTCATATTTAATCACAGGTTATTACTCGCTTGGATAGTTCAAAAAAAAAAAAAAAAAGAGTCTAATATTTGGACACAAATACAATTTTATTGAATTGGGATTTATCATAATTAATCCACTTTTGAATTATGATTAATCATAATTAATCACAGGTTACTACTCGTTTGCAGAGTTCAAATTAACATAAAAAAAGAGTCCAATATTTGGACAAAAACCCAAAAAGATGCAATTTTATTAAATTGGTATTAATCATGATTAATCACACTTTCCAATTATGATTAATCATATTTAATCCCAGGTTATTACTTGTTAGCATAGTTCAAATTAACATAAAAGAAAAAAAAGAGTTCAATATTCGGACACAAATAACATTTTATTGAATTGGGATTAATCATGATTAATCACACTTTTGAATTATGATTAATCATAATTAATCCCAGGTTATTACTTTTAAAAAAAGAGTCCAATATTTGGACACAAATACAATTTTACTGAATTGGGATTAATCATGACTAATCACACTTTCGAATTATGATTAATCATAATTAATCACAGGTTACTGCTTGCTTGCATAGTTCGAATTAACCTAAAAAAAAAAAGAGTCCAATATTTGGACACATTTTTTATTTTTTTTAATTGAATTGGGATTAATCATGATTAATCACAATTTCAAATTATGATTAGTCATATTTAATCACAGGTTATTACTCGCTTGGATAGTTCAAAAAAAAAAAAAAAAAAGAGTCTAATATTTGGACACAAATACAATTTTATTGAATTGGGATTTATCATAATTAATCCCACTTTTGAATTATGATTAATCATAATTAATCACAGGTTACTACTCGTTTGCAGAGTTCAAATTAACATAAAAAAGAGTCCAATATTTGGACAAAAACCCAAAAAGATGCAATTTTATTAAATTGGGATTAATCATGATTAATCACCCTTTCCAATTATGATTAATCATATTTAATCCCAGGTTATTACTTGTTAGCATAGTTCAAATTAACATAAAAGAAAAAAAAGAGTCCAATATTCGGACACAAAAAACATTTTATTGAATTGGGATTAATCATGATTAATCACACTTTTGAATTATAATTAATCATAATTAATCCCAGGTTATTACATTTAAAAAAAGAGTCCAATATTTGGACACAAATACAATTTTACTGAATTGGGATTAATCATGACTAATCACACTTTCGAATTATGATTAATCATAATTAATCACAGGTTACTGCTTGCTTGCATAGTTCGAATTAACATAAAAAAAAAAGAGTCCAATAGTTGGACACATTTTTTTTTTTTTTTAATTGAATTGGGATTGATCATGATTAATCACAATTTCAAATTATGATTAGTCATATTTAATCACAGGTTATTACTCGTTTGCAGAGTTCAAATTAACATAAAAAAAGAGTCCAATATTTGGACACTAATACCATTTTATTGAACTGGAAATAATCATGATTAATCACACTTTCAAATGATGATTAATCATTACTCGCTTGCATAGTTCAAATTAACACACACACACAAAAAAGAGTCCAATATTTGGACACAAATACAATTTTATTGAATTGGGAATAGTCATGATTAATCAGACTTTTGAATTATGATTCATCATAATTAATCACAGGTTATTACTCGCTTGCATAGTTCAAATTAACGTTAAAAAAAAGTCCAATATTTGGACACAAATTATATTTTATTGAATTGGGATTAATCATGATTAATCACACTTTCAAATTATGAATAATCATAATTAATCACAGGTTACTACTCGTTTGCAGAGTTCAAATTAACATAAAAAAGAGTCCAATATTTGGACAAAAACCCAAAAAGATTCAATTTTATTAAATTGGGATTAATCATGATTAATCACCCTTTCCAATTATGATTAATCATATTTAATCCCAGGTTATTACTTGTTAGCATAGTTCAAATTAACATTAAAGAAAAAAAAGAGTCCAATATTCGGACACAAATACAATTTTATTGAATTGGGATTAATCATGATTAATCACACTTTTGAATTATAATTAATCATAATTAATCCCAGGTTATTACATTTAAAAAAAGAGTCCAATATTTGGACACAAATACAATTGTACAACTGAATTGGGATTAATCATGACTAATCACACTTTCGAATTATGATTAATCATAATTAATCACAGGTTACTGCTTGCTTGCATAGTTCGAATTAACATAAAAAAAAAAAGAGTCCAATATTTGGACACATTTTTTTTTTTTTTAAATTGAATTGGGATTGATCATGATTAATCACAATTTCAAATTATGATTAGTCATATTTAATCACAGGTTACTACTCGTTTGCAGAGTTCAAATTAACATAAAAAAAGAGTCCAATATTTGGACACTAATACCATTTTATTGAATTGGAAATAATCATGATTAATCACACTTTCAAATGATGATTAATCATTACTCGCTTGCATAGTTCAAATTAACACACACACAAAAAAAAGAGTCCAATATTTGGACACAAATACAATTTTATTGAATTGGGAATAGTCATGATTAATCAGACTTTTGAATTATGATTCATCATAATTAATCACAGGTTATTACTCGCTTGCATAGTTCAAATTAACGTTAAAAAAAAGTCCAATATTTGGACACAAATTATATTTTATTGAATTGGGATTAATCATGATTAATCACACTTTCAAATTATGAATAATCATAATTAATCACAAGTTATTACTCGCTTGCATAGTTCAAATTAACATAAAAAAGGGAGTGCTGATTGGAGTAAGCATTGCCCTGGAAGATACTGGAGGCCGTTCAAGGTACCCCAAAGCTGCCACAAATGATTCAATGTTGGGGCAGAGCTGTGGGCACTTAGACTTTTGTTGTCTAAATCACAAACTAGATAACATCTTAGAAAAGCTGTCTGCTCTGCAAAGAGAAGTATGGTGAATTTAAGGAACAGAGATAGACAATAACATTAAATTGTTTTAATTTGTTTTTGCTCGCTCAAACACAAACATTCTAATCTGGATTGTTTTCCCTGGCTGTAAGGACGTGGCAAGGTCGGTGCTTCAAGACCGCCCCCCAAAATTCCTTCCCCGTCTTTAACGGACACACACCTGTTGGTTGCGGACTTTTGTTGGCTGTGTTATTGCTATAACACTCTGCGAGCACCAAGGTCGAGGAACAAAGGCGACTCTTCAGGCTTACACACACAAGCCAAATACAGCCACGGAAAATAGACGCTACACTCACAAGGGCCCCGACCACTGCATCCCAAACCTTTGTTGCTTCACCGTCCAAAGGTATGATGGACAACAAAGCAGTGCCCCTGTTGACAGCAGCTTCGGGCCGAATGCATGCCCCTTTCCCCCCCTCGTTGCAAGTACTGAGTTGTGTGTCGTAATACGTGTATATGTGCTATGCTCCAGGGTTCATACTGTATACTTAAAATGCTGTTTTGCAAGGCTAAAAACTGAATTCTCTCCTATTCTATTTTTGACTGTACTTGAATGTATATTAGACCTTATTTATATTATTCTGCACCTGAAGGCTAAATACTGACTGGATAAACTCTATCCTATTCCATTTTGACTATACTTGAATCAGAGGGTACAATGCATATATTAAACTACAAAATAGTCATTACTTATATAATTCATACTTAAAATGCTGTTTTGCATGGCTAAAAACTGAATCCTCTCCTATTCCATTTTGACTGTACTTGAATGTATATTAGACCGTATTTATATTATTAACATGTAAAAAAAAATGCTACTTGCACTGCTGTCTTTTTGCACAGGAAGAATAGTGATAGGACAATTCTATTCGTTTCCATTCATCCATCTATCTTCTTCCGCTTATCCGAGGTCGGGTCGCGGGGGCAGCAGCCTAAGCAGGGAAGCCCAGACTTCCCTCTCCCCAGCCACTTCGTCCAGCTCCTCCCTGGGGATCCCGAGGCGTTCCCAGGCCAGCCGGGAGACATAGTCTTCCCAACGTGTCCTGGGTCTTCCTCGTGGCCTCCTACCGGTCGGACGTGCCCTAAACACCTCCCTAGGGCGGCGTTCGGGTGGCATCCTGACCAGATGCCCGAACCACCTCATCTGGCTCCTCTCGATGTGGAGGAGCAGCGGCTTTACTTTGAGCTCCCCCCGGATGGCAGAGCTTCTCACCCTATCTCTAAGGGAGAGCCCCGCCACCCGGCGGAGGAAACTCATTTCGGTCGCTTGTACCCGTGATCTTGTCCTTTCGGTCATAACCCAAAGCTCATGACCATAGGTGAGGATGGGAATGTAGATCGACCGGTAAATTGAGAGCTTTGCCTTCCGGCGCAACTCCTTCTTCACCACATTGGATCGATACAGCGTCCGCATTACTGAAGACGCCGCACCGATCCGCCTGTCGATCTCACGATCCACTCTTCCCTCACTCGTGAACAAGACTCCGAGGTACTTGAACTCCTCCACTTGGGGCAGGGTCTTCCCCCTCAACCCGGAGATGGCACTCCACCCTTTTCCGGGCGAGAACCATGGACTCAAACTTGGAGGTGCTGATTCTCATCCCAGTCGCTTCACACTCAGCTGCGAACCAATCCAGTGAGAGCTGAAGATCCTGGCCAGATGAAGCCATCAGGACCACATCATCTGCAAAAAGCAGAGACCTAATCCTGCAGCCACCAAACCAGATCCCCTCAACACCTTGACTGCACCTAGAAATTCTGTCCATAAAAGTTATGAACAGAATCAGTGACAAAGGGCAGCCTTGGCGGAGTCCAACCCTCACTGGAAATGTGTCCGACTTACTGCCGGCAATGCGGACCAAGCTCTGGCACTGATCATACAGGGAGCGGACCGCCACAATCAGACAGTCCGATACCCCATACTCTCTGAGCACCCCCCACAGGACTTCCCGAGGGACACGGTCGAATGCCTTCTCCAAGTCCACAAAACACATGTAGACTGGTTGGGCAAACTCCCATGCACGCTCAAGGACCCTGCCGAGACTATAGAGCTGGTCCACAGTTCCACGACCAGGACGAAAACCACACTGTTCCTCCTGAATCTGAGGTTCGACTATCCGGCGTAGCCTCCTCTCCAGTACACCTGAATAGATCTTACCGGGAAGGCTGAGGAGTGTGATCCCACGATAGTTAGAACACACCCTCCGGTTCCCCTTCTTAAAGAGAGGAACCACCACCCCGGTCTGCCAATCCCGACGTACCGCCCCCCGATGTCCACGCGATGCTGCAGAGTCTTGTCAACCAAGACAGCCCCACAGCATCCAGAGCCTTAAGGAACTCCGGGCGGATGTCATCTACCCCCGGGGCCTTGCCACCGAGGAGCTTTTTAACTACCTCAGCAACCTCAGCCCCAGAAATAGGAGATTCGATTCCATAGCCTTATTTATATTATTCACATGTATATTGCTATTTGCACTGCTGTTGTTGCACCTGCCGTTTTTTTTTTTTTGCTGACTAGGATGGAGGAAGCGGGGATCGAACCTGGAACGCTCAAGTTGCTGGCACGGCCACTCTACTAACCGAGCTATACCGCCCAGAAACAGATAACAGACGAACAGAACAATAGCCCAAAATGACTAAGCAAAGCAAAAAATAAAGACAACTGAAAATACCATAAAATTTAACAACCTTAAGTCTTTGCATGGAAGTGTATTTTTAATAGTTTCAAATTTTGCTTTGAAGAAAAAGAGGAATTAAAGCACCACCAGCAGACACATGTTGTTGTTGTTGTACAACCTTGCAGCCCCATTATTAGAGAACATTCCAAAGAGGCTCGTATCCATCCAGCTTGTTTATCATGTGCAAGGGTGTTGCATACCACACCATATCCCAGCGGTTAATACGAGGTGAGGTATTTCCTGGACAGATCCCTGAATCCAACCTCTAACTTGTTAACAACCTACCAAGTCAAAATACAGTGGAGTTGTAACAAAGATGTGATTCCCGATTCACTTCAGACTTTCCGTGATTCCATCAACTTTCAGTGTACACTCAGAACATTCAGTCAATTGCGAGTCGACTGTTGAGTTTGTTTCAGGAGATGTTTCGCCTCTCATCCGAGGAGGCTGCATCAGTTCATGCTCATAGATTTAGGCCAGGGGTCGGCAACCCAAAATGTTTAAAGAGCCATATTGGACCAAAAATACTATCAAAATTACTATGTGTCGCAGGCTGGCGCAACTCTTCGTTAACAGAAATGTTAACAAAGTATATATATATATATATATATATATATATATATATATATATATATATATATATATATATATATATATATATATATATATATATATATATATATATATATATATATATAATGTATATACATTAGGTCAGGAAAAAACACAGAGGCTATTTCATCCCTACAAGCCTGTTTCACAGGTTTCCCTGCTCTTCAGGGGACTTTATTATATTATATATATTATGAAATCCCCTGATTATTTATTATATTATATATATATATATTAGAAAATCCCCTTAAGAGCAGAGAAACCTGTGAAACAGGCTTGTAGGGATGAAATAGCCTCTGTGTTTTTTCCTGACCTAACATATATTCCGCTCTACATAAACCACATAAACCTTGACTATATATGTATATATGTGTGTATATATATATATATATATATATATATATATATATATATATATATATATATATATATATATATATATATATATATATATATATATATATATATATATAGATCCACTATGGACTATACATATATATATATATATATATATATATATATATATATATATATATATATATATATATATATATATATATATATATATATATATATATATATATATATATATATATATATATATATATATATATATATATATATATATATATGTATGTATAGTCCATAGTGGATCTAACATAATATTGTGAGAGTCCAGTCCATAGTGGATCTAACATAATATTGTGAGAGTCCAGTCCATAGTGGATCTAACATAATATTGTGAGAGTCCAGTCCATAGTGGATCTAACATAAAATTGTGAGAGTCCAGGCCATAGTGGACCTAACATAATAATGTGAGAGTCCAGTCCATAGTGGATCTAACATAATATTGTGAGAGTCCAGTCCATAGTGGATCTAGCATAATATTGTGAGAGTCCAGTCCATAGTGGATCTAGCATAATATTGTGAGAGTCCAGTCCATAGTGGGGCCAGCAGGAGATCATATATATGTATGTATATATATATATATATATATATATATATATATATATATATATATATATATATATATATATATATATATATATAATCCCCTGAAGAGCAGAGAAAGCTGCGAAACAGGCTTGTAGGGATGAAATAGCCTCTGTGTTTTTTCCTGACTTAACGTATATATATATTTATATATATAACTATATATATATATATATATATATATATATATATATATATATATATATATATATATATATGTATATATAGTTACGAGCGCGATGATGTCACGTCATCGATGGGAAAATGCCTTTTTAGACAATATGATTTGTTGAATTATTCACCAAAACACACACACACACACACACACACACACACACACACACACACACACACACACACACACACACACACACACACACACACACACACACACACACACACACACACACACACACACACACACACACACACAGCAGGCCTAGACAGGAGGAGGACAGAGTGTAGGTACACAGAACATCAGAGGGTCAAATGTGCGAGAAAATGAGAGCAGACAGTGTTGACAAACAATGTCGCAACCCTGTGTGGGAACCGCAGGTGCAGAAACACAAAAGAATCCCTGTGGGATGCAGAAACTGGCGGAGAAATTTTCCGTGCAACGTTCATATTGTTGTTACTCAGCCAGCGTTTGTGGGTCTGATGGACCTGTTGCATTTTGTGGCTTTTAATGCCTCACAATCAAACACTTTTATGTTAAAATACTGAACAGACGTTAACCTTATCCCAATAAACATCAATATGAACATTACACAAAGGTTAAGGGATTATTCATCTGTAGATAGAGAGATACAACCTTATCACAAATGCATTCTCCTCTGCCTTCTACTCCGGAAGTAAGAAACAAGAGTTTTCCTCCTTCCTCCCAATTACTTGTTCTCTGGCCTATTTCACTGGCACGATAGTCTTAAGGCAAAAACAGAGGCAGCATAGGAAATCAGGACACAATCAGGATTAGACTAAAGCATAGTGATCTTCAACCTTAGGGGGCCGTCTTGCAATTAGTGTGGCAGCTGCATGGTTCAGTGTGGCCGCTGAAAACCACTCCTGCGGTAAACCTCCGAGGACTTGTAAGAAGCACGCAAAGTCCCCGTGGTCAAAGCTTCATTATCCATCTGGAAAAATTCCAATTATTGTCCGTGACCATTGCTTAGAGAGGATTTACCTGTAGATGTCTTCAAAGAGCAAAGTTACTAAGACTGGTAAAAGAGCTAACAAATGAGTTCAAGTATATCTTAATTAGTCATTGTAGATTGAGCTCTGTCATGGGTACATACTGTAGATAAGAGGTTTCAGCCAAACGGTTTCAAACGCCATGAGGCTTCAACAAGTGTTCTTGAGTGTATCCGGGGTTAACCAATGTAGTGAGAATACCAGACTTCTGACCCCAAAGTTTGTAAATTCTCCTAACCACACATGTGCTGCTGGATATCAGCTGCAGAAATGCGGGCTTTGCCATGTGTTAAGTCCCTTTTAAGGTAATTAAAAGGGCCCCAGTGTGCCAATGACACATGGCCCAAAATATCTCCGGCGATTCCGGGAAAGGAAAGAACATGGTGGACAGACGAAGGGAAGACTGTTGACTACGTCTTTCATTTGTTACATCTTTGCTGATGGAGCAGGGAGTGTTTCCAAGGACCTCTGCAGCTGAACACATGTTTTCCATTACAGTTCATTTTCGAGCATTTCTGCAGGACTTGTGGCTTCACAGTCCGCCGGAGAAAGAGGATTATGCCTTCCTGAAATTGATTTATTTCTGCGCCCCGACTGTTGATGAGTTACTGTATAATTGGCCATCAAAGTTGTCACACGAAAGAAGAGGAAATTTACTTGCCACAAAAAAGGAGCTGTTTTTTAAGGGTCTTTTTCTAAGAACGATTCGGAGTCAGTGGTTCAGGGCAGGGGTCGGCAACCTAAAACGTCGAAAGAGCCACATCGGACCAAAAATACAAAAAACTACAGTCTGGAGCCGCAAAAAATGAACAGCCGTGTATAAGTCTTATACTGAAGGCAACGTAAGTGTCTGTATTGTTACCCACATATGCGGTCCTCTCCAAGGTTTCTCATAGTCATTCACCGACGTCCCACTGGGGTGAGTTTTTCCTTGCCCGTATGTGGGCTCTGTACCGAGGATGTCGTTGTGGCTTGTACAGCCCTTTGAGACACTTGTGATTTAGGGCTATATAAATAAACATTGATTGATTGATTGATATTAGACTACTATCAAAATGACTGTGTGTCGCAGGCTGAAGAAAATCTGGCTTTTGAACTTTGCGCCTAGAACAAACCGGATGGTTCTTTTCCTCCGACGTCTACAGTTTCCAAGCAAAACGGGTCTTATTGATAAATGGCTTAGGCTTTGCATTGTAGATTTTTAACTTGCACTTACAGATGTAGCGACACATTTTAGTTACTTACAGTGGTTTTCTGAAATGTTCCTGAGCCCATGTGGTGATATCCTTTACACACTGATGTCGCTTTTTGATGCAGTACAGCCTGAGGGATCGAAGGTCACGGGCATTAAATGATGGTTTTTAGCCTTGCTGCTTACGTGCAGTGATTTCTCCAGATTCTCTGAACCTTTTGATGATATTACATACCTTAGATCAGAAGTGTCCAAAGTGCGGCCCGGGGGCCATTTACGGCCCGCAGCTAATCGTTTACCGGCCCCCCACACATTCTGCAAAAATTGCAAAATTGATAGTATTGCAAAAATAAAAAATAAACATTTTAAAAAAGTGGAATGAGGTTAAATCTAACGAGAAAACGTTGCAATGTTGACACAAAAATGCCACGCAGGCTGTTTTTTTTCCTTTTGTCTTCGTTTATTTTTATTTTTTTTGCCATTGCTCGAAAAAAAAAAAAAAAAGACAAAAAATCTATGTTACAATGAATTATTACTTAAAAAATGTAACTTTAAAATGTTTCATGTGGAAAAAATATTGCATATATTGTGTGGTTGCCATATAAAAACATCAAAGTTTTATTTGACAAAAGAGCATAAAACAAACTAAATAATAGTTCAAACGTAAAATCGACATATATATCTGAAGTTGATCTGGTAATTCAAGTGTGAAAAGTTAAAAAAAAACAAAAAACAAATATATCACTTTATGAGTGGGAGACATTTTGGATCCCAAATATATTTAGTGGGATTTTATTTAACTTTTCACTGTGATTACACAAAAATATTAAATAATTCAAATCAATGGTGTCCTGCATTATTGATCTTTTAGGGCTCTAATTACTAAATACTGCATATTTCAGTTTTACTATAAAAAACAAAGCTGTCTTTGACAGAAAAGGCATAAAACCTGGTTTTTTTTTAACTTGATATCAACCTGAAGTTGATATAGAGATATACTGTAAAAAAAATAAAATAATAATTTGACTTATTTTTAACATTTTAATGACTGAGACCCTTGACCCTTGACTGGTCCCCAGGAGCCCTAAAGGTTAAAAAAATAATAATCTATATATTTTGTTGTGGTTTGAAAATGGAGAATATCAAAATGGCCCCCGTATGCTTAAATGTTTCCGTGTGTGGCCCTCAATGGAACAAGTTTGGACACCCCTGCCTTAGATGGTGAAATCCCCAAATTTCTTGCAATAGCTGGCTGATGAATGTTCTTTCCTAAACAATTTGCTCACACATTTGTTGACAAAGTGGTGACCCTCGCCCCATCCTTTTTTTTGAATGACTGAGCATTTCATAGAAGCTGCTTTTATACCCGTTCATGGCACCCACCTGTTCACCTGTGGGCTGTTCCAAATTAGTGTTTGATGAGCATTCCTCAGCTTTCTCTTGTCTTTTTTGCCACTGGTGCCAGCTATTTTGAAACGTGTTGCAGGCATCAAATTCCAAATGAGCTAATATTTGCAAAAAATAACAACGTTTTCCTGTTCGAACGTGAATTATCTTGTCTTTGCAGTCTATTCAATTGAATATAAGTGGAAAAGTGAAGTGAAGTGAAGTGAATTACATTTATATAGCGCTTTTTCTCAAGTGACTCAAAGCGCTTTACATTGTGAAACCCAATATCTAAGTTACATTTAAACCAGTGTGGGTGGCACTGGGAGCAGGTGGGTAAAGTGTCTTGCCCAAGGACACAACGGCAGTGACTAGGATGGCGGAAGCGGGGATCGAACCTGCAACCCTCAAGTTGCTGGCACGGCCGCTCTACCAACCGAGCTATACCGCCCCCGCAAATTATTGTATTCTGTGTTTATTTACGTTTTACACAACGTGCCAACATCACTGGTTTTGGGTTTTGTAATAACAATACCACTAATACTTGGTTAATATTCAAACCACAACATGTAAATAGAGTGTTGTTGGTGGTTTTTGAATGGTTTATATATCGGATTTTATGGGCGAAATAGAGGATCTTCCATTGGCTATTTACAACTTAGAATGCATTTTAAAAAATCCATCTGTCGTCATGTCTTCCATAATGATTGTGAACGATAGACTAATTCCAAAAAAAAAAAAAATGCGGTTGCCCTTTAAAAAACCCACCCCAGCCTCCCTTTGAAAGGCTTTGACAAACGGAAAAAAAAAAAAGTTGTTTATTTTTTGTCACTTGTCGGCTTTAAGGACGCATCAGTGTGGAAAGCATATAATTTAGATTATTTCTCGGTGGCTCTTATGTGGTCAGAATGAGCAATTCGTCCTTTGAGAAATTACCAGCGAGAGCGACTTTCAACTTCTTCCAAAGACCCAGGACTCGTAAATGTATCGACAGCGAACGATAATCAGTATAATCCCTCACAATTATCAGACGCGAGCCTCCTTGCCCCCTTTTTTCCGGTTGACGGCATCCTTTTTCTTTAGTCCGATACAGGAGCAGCTTCAGTCTGTGATGATCTGTGACATTGACGTGAGACCCTCGCAAAATTAAACTGCAGGCGTTCTCTTACACGGATTCTCAATCATTTCCAACATCTGGAACAACTGTGCGATACATAAACAACGCGCCGGGGCGGGAGTCGGGAGGGGGGGCCATCATCACAGGAAACTCAAAGGAGAAGGAAGCAGCGAGAGAATGAGTTGAAAGCGGAATGTAAACAGGACTGACAGATGGACCCAAGGAAGTCTTCTCCGAAGCCGCGTGACCTCTGCTAACAGGCCCAGATAACCAGGGAATGGGATTCTGCTCTGGGGAGGAGGGAGAAAATTCCTCTGCTCCGGCTGTGTCCTTACAGTGTATCAAAGTCACATTGAAGACGTCTTCTCTTTGTTTTCCTGCCTGATGTCGCGACCCATCGCCTCGTGGGCTGCTGGGCCCGCTCGTGATGTGCCAGCCACGTTCAAACGGAGAATTTATTTTTTGCGGAGCCAGTTTCAAAGCGCGACTCGCTCGGCCTCGCAAAAAGGGGGAAGCACCGGGGGACTTGAGTCAGAGTGCTGGGTAAAGAGACATTTGAACCTTTTGCCAAGTTGGAACTCACGGACGGATTATAATTATATTGTAATGGAAAACAGCAAACTTCAAAAAAACAACGCTCACTTCGGGGAGCCGATCCTTTTTTGGAAAATGTTATGAATGCTTCAACAAGGAAAACCAGCAAAGGCGAACTTGCTAACCATGAATATAAAGGTACATTCAATTATGATTCGTCTTCTGATGACATATTTGCAGATTATTACCATATTTTTCGGGCTATATGTTATGGTTTAACAGGGGGAGATGACGGCAACAGACACCAGGGGGTCGTAATGTTCAATAATTTATTATATATATAGTCAATATTAGGGATGTCCGATAATGGCTTTTTGCCGATATCCGATATTCCGATATTGTCCAACTCTTTAATTACAGATACCGATATCAAGCGATACCGATATCAACCGATACCGATATATACAGTCTTGGAATTAACACATTATTATGCCTAATTTGGACAACCAGGTATGGTGAAGATAAGGTCCTTTTTAAAAAAAATTATCAAATAAAATAAGATGAATAAATTAAAAACATTTTCTTGAATAAAAAAGAAAGTAAAACAATATAAAAACAGTTACATAGAAAGTAGTAATTAATGAAAATGAGTAAAATTAACAGTTAAAGGTTAGTACTATTAGTGGACCAGCAGCACGCACAATCATGTGTGCTTACGGACTGTATCCCTTGCAGACTGTGTTGATATATATTGATATATAATGTAGGAACCACAATATTAATAACAGAAAGAAACAACCCTTTTGTGTGAATGAGTGTAAATGGGGGAGGGAAGTTTTTTGGGTTGGTGTACTAATTGTAAGTGTATCTTGTGTTTTTTATGTTGATTTAATTAAAAAAAACAAAAAAAACAACAACAAAAAACGATACCGATAATAAAAAAACGATACCGATATTTTCCGATATTAAATTTTAAAGCATTTGTTGGCCGATAATATCGGCAGGCCGATATTATCGGACATCTCTAATTATTACCATATTCTTCGGGCTATATGTTATGGTTTAACAGGGGGAGATGACGGCAACAGACACCAGGTACCAGTAATGTTCAATAATTTATTATATATATAGTCAATATATATAATAATAATAATAATAAACAATACTAACTAATAAACTACACTAAGGAAATGGAGAGTGTCAAAACCCAATAATGTATGTGTGTGAGGCTATGTGTGTACTTAGCTGAGGTGTGTGTTACCAAGTGTTGTCGAGAGCGAAGGAACAGGGAAGTCCGTGGGGCAGGCAGATGATCCAGGGGCGGAAGCGGGGTCGAGAGGCAGGAGCGAGTTGTCGTAGTCCGGGGGCTAGCGAGGAGTCGGGAACCAGGAAGCACGAGGGAGGCAGGGAAGATCCAGGAGCACAAGACGCACAGCTTGACTCGGGGATGCACACAGGGAACTGCGGGGTGAGGGAGGACACGACAATCAACGCAGGGAAAAACACAGAGATCAGGACAGAAGGCAACTAGGAAGCTGGAGACAACAGAATATAACAGAAGGTTATATTCCGGCGAGGGATGGCAGGTTGTGCAGGCTTAAGAAGACAGAGAGGTGCGCTGATTTCAGATTGATTGCAGCTGGTGGAGTGACGTGTGCAGGAGAGGAGCGGCCGTGGCCGTGTCCCGAGGTGCGCTCATTGAGGAATGCCGTGACACTAAAATGCGCACTTAAAATCCTTTCATTTTCTCAAAAATCAACAGTGCGCCTTATAATTGTTTGATTACTGAATTTATTAATACAACTCAGGAGAGCTTCTTGCGGCAGCAACCGTACGTGACAAAAATTTGCCCCGTGGGCTGCTAAGCCCGCTCGTGATGTGCGAGCCATGTTTAAACGGAGAATTTATTTTTTGCGTAGCCAGTTTCAAAGCGCGACTCGCTCTGCCTCGCAAAAAGGGGTAAGCACCGGGGGACTTGAGTCAGAGTGCTGGGCGAAGAGACATTTGAACCTTTTGCCAAGTTGGAACTCACGGACCGATTATATAACTGTATAATATACAGCTATAGGCGGTATAGCTCGGTTGGTAGGGTGGCCGTGCCAGCAACTTGAGGGTTCCAGGTTCGATCCCCGATTCCGCCATCCTCGTCACTGCCGTTGTGTCCTTGGGCAAGACACTTTACCCACCAGCTCCCAGTGCCACCCACACTGGTTTAAATGTAACTTAAATATTGGGTTCCACTCTTTAAAAGCGCTTTGAGTCACTAGAGAAAAGCGCTATATAAATATAATTCACTTCACTTCACATTATAATTATATTGTAATGCAAAACAGCAAACTTAAAAAAAACATGATTTTTCTTCTGATCACATATTTGCAGATTATTACCATTTTTTTCGGGCTATAAGGCGCACTTAAAATCCTTTCATTTTCTCAAAAATCAACAGTGCGCCTTATACATGTTTGATTACTCAATTTATTAATACAACTCAGGAGAGCTTCTTGCGGCAGCAACCGTACGTGGAACAAATTTGGTCTCCGGTGCCAGTTTTTCACATTTCCACGTCCACATCAGTCTTGATAGATCTCATATTTGCTGGTCATGAGCAACACTTTGAAGGAGAAATCATTTGCAGATGTTCCGTTTGTCCAAAGGAACTGAAGTTGTTCTCTAAAACGAGTTGACGTGGCACATGACTTACAAATATACTTGTGTCTTTTTTTTCTATCTTGTTTTTTTGATGATTAAGGACTTGATGATATTAAATTAAACAATCATTGGACACTTCCATCCATCCATTATCTTGACCATAATGGAACTTACTGTATTTTCCCGACTATAAGTGGGCCTAATGTACGGAATAATTCTGGTTGTGCTTAGCGACCTTGAAGCAATTTTATTTGGTGCATGGTGTAATGTTAAGGGTGACCAGTAGATGGCACTTAAACATAGTAGATATGTGTCGACTGCGCAATGATCGCAATATGACTCAAGTAAACAACACCAACATTTGATATGTTCAATTGAAAATATAGAACATTACATACGGCGCTCAAAAATCTATCAACATGTTTTAGTACGACTTTGGTAAGCTATGAAGCCGCAGCGCTTGATGGATTGTACTGTGTAATGTAAGACAATATCTGGCGTTTTGTTTCGCAATATTATACAAAAGCAACTTTTCTTACCTTCTGGTACCTGCTGATCTGTATTTGGGATCTGCATAAATCCTGAAAAGTTGCGCGCGTCCGCCTTTGTAGCTTCTTCTTTGTCTCTATCTTCTTGTTACGGGACATTCATCCTCCACTGTTGCAATTTCTAATATAAAGTAGTGTAAAGTTCTTACTTATATCCGTCAGTAAACACGCCATGAAAGCGCTAAAACGTACAGTAGCATACTAGGCTTAAGTATTCATTAAAAACAAGGCAGAAGTTTTATTTTACATGTATAGTTAAACAATTTTGGCCACTGTAACACTGTTTGAAAATAGAAAAATAAAACAATGTACTTTAATCAAGTACATTTTTGGAGTACCAGTAGAGGAAGCCCGGTTTTCGAGTCACTGGTCTAAGATATATGCAACTATAATTATTTGATACTTGTGGTCAGACTGCAACATAGGTTAATTAAAGACCGTTGTAGTAGTTATAGTAATAAGTACTAGTAATAGTACTGCTAGGATCCTGATGAGAGTGCGGAAATACGACCACATCACACCGGTTCTCAAATCCCTTCACTGGCTTCCTGTTCCACTCAGGATTGAATACAAAGTCCTCCATGGAAATGCCCCCAACTGCCTCAAAGAACTGCTCACCCCCAAATCCTCCACACGACACCTCCGCTCCGGACAGGCAAACATCCTCCAATCTCAGAGGACAAAGCTCTAAACTATGTGAGACTGGGATTTCTGCTCCGCCGCTCCCAGTCTGTGGAACGCTCTCCCTGACCACTTGAGGGCACCACAGACTGTGGATTCTTTTAAAAAAAGGTTTTAAAACCCTTCTTTTTTAAAAAAAAGCCTTGTTAGATATACACTACCGTTCAAAAGTTTGGGGTCACATTGAAATGTCCTTATTTTTTAAGGAAAATCACTGTACTTTTCAATGAAGATAACTTTAAACTAGTCTAACTTTAAAGAAATACACTCTATACATTGCTAATGTGGTAAATGACTATTCTAGCTGCAAATGTCTGGTTTTTGGTGCAATATCTACATAGGTGTATAGAGGCCCATTTCCAGAAACTATCACTCCAGTGTTCTAATGGTACAATGTGTTTGCTCATTGGCTCAGAAGGCTAATTGATGATTAGAAAACCCTTGTGCAATTATGTTCACACATCTGAAAACAGTTTAGCTCGTTACAGAAGCTACAAAACTGACCTTCCTTTGAGCAGATTGAGTTTCTGGAGCATCACATTTGTGGGGTCAATTAAACGCTCAAAATGGCCAGAAAAAGAGAACTTTCATCTGAAACTCGACAGTCTATTCTTGTTCTTAGAAATGAAGGCTATTCCACAAAATTGTTTGGGTGACCCCAAACTTTTGAACGGTAGTGTATGTGTTCTACTGCTAGCTATTAGGCTGTTCTAGTTTTTATTTTATTTTACTATTTATTTTACTTGTTGGGGGCAGCTATTTGTGGTTCTAGCGTTGTTGTTTTTTTAAATGCACTGGCACTTTGAGGTTGTTTGTTCAATGTAAAGTGCTTTTAAAAATAAAATCTATTATTATTATTATTATTATTATTATTGTCACGTATGTTTGTCGTGTGCTTAGCTGTTGTGCAGCTGCTAGCTCCTAGTAGCCTATAGTCTACCATGTTTACCTTTTTGTAAACGACTTGACTAAAATAGAAGAAAAGACCAACTTTGTGAGCTCATTAAAAGGACATTGAGATGTTAACTTTGCACAAGTAAACACCCCAAAGGACCGCTTTTAACAAAGTCATGTACAAACACATCCAGTAGCCGAGTCATTAATTTATTGTATTTCCGTCGCTCCTAGACAGTTCTTAATGATAACACTCCATGATATGACTACCTTAAAATATTGAACAAAAGTCCAAATGCTGGCTCAAGGCTGACATGTTTGGAATGGCTGAGGCAAATAAAACTTGAGGCAAGAGACAAAACGGCATACTGAAAAGGAGTCTCTACATTATTAGTGGACCTTCTCCTCTTGTCAGTGTCAGGAATTTGAGACGGATCAACACTCGCTTATTGGCATGCATCTTATCAGTGAGCGGCTCGATATCCAAAGTAAGGCACCCAAGGCACAACAACTCCTGCAGCCTGAACGCTGGGAATAATGAACCCTGGAAAGTATGGCGCCGTCCATCCTGTCTAATGAGACTGAGATGCTTACACGGCTGGTCTGATCAGATGTATTGAACCAAACTTTCTGCTAAATCTCTTTTAAAAGAGTTTGCTGCACATAGACTATTTAATTTTTAATTTTTATGGGGGTTCAGGGTGAAGCTCTAGTAAATAGCTCAAACTACACTACCGTTCAAAAGTTTGGGGTCACATTGAAATGTCCTTATTTTTGAAGGAAAAGCACTGTACTTTTCAATGAAGATAACTTTGAACTAGTCTTAACTTTAAAGAAATACACTCTATACATTGCTAATGTGGTAAATGACTATTCTAGCTGCAAATGTCTGGTTTTTGGTGCAATATCTACATAGGTGTATAGAGGCCCATTTCCAGCAACTATCACTCAAGTTTTCTAATGGTACAATGTGTTTGCTCATTGGCTCAGAAGGCTAATTGATGATTAGAAAACCCTTGTGCAATCATGTTCACACATCTGAAAACCGTTTAGCTCGTTACAGAAGCTAGAAAACTGACCTTCCTTTGAGCAGATTGAGTTTCTGGAGCATCACATTTGTGGGGTCAATTAAACGCTCAAAATGGCCAGAAAAAGAGAACTTTCATCTGAAACTCGACAGTCTATTCTTGTTCTTAGAAATGAAGGCTATTCCACAAAATTGTTTGGGTGACCCCAAACTTTTGAACGGTAGTGTATGTTTCTTGGAGCTTTAATAGCCGGTATAAAAACCATTAGCATGTGCAAAGGATACCATAGGGTTCTCAGTACTAAAATCTATATTGCATGATACAAAAACCAAAACCAGTGAAGTTGGCACGTTGTGTAAACCGTAAATAAAAACAGAATACAATGATTTGCAAATCCTTTTCAAAAGACAAGATATTTCACGTTCGAACTGAGAAACAGATTTTTTTTTGTGCAAATATCCATTAACTTAGAATTTAATGGCAGCAACACATTGCAAAACAGTTTTTTACCACTGTGTTACATGGCCTTTCCTTTTAACAACACTCAGTAAACGTTTGGGAACTAAAGAGACCAATTTTCAAAGCTTTTCAGGTGGAATTATTTTCCATTCTTGCTTGATGTACAGCTTAAGTTGTTCAACAGTCCGGGGTGTCCGTTGTCGTATTTTAGGCTTCATAATGCGCCACACATTTTCAATGGGAGACAGGTCTGGACTACAGGCAGGCCAGTCTGGTACCCGCACTCTTCTCTATGAAGCCACGCTGTTGTAACACGTGGCTTGGCATTGTCTTACTGAAATAAGCAGGGGCGTTTATGATAACGTTGCTTGGATGGCAACATATGTTGCTCCAAAACCTGTATGTAGCTTTCAGCATTAATGGTGCCTTCACAGATGTGTAAGTTACCCATGCCTTGGGCACTAATACACCCCCATACCATCACAGATGCTGGCTTTTCAACTTTGCGCCTATAACAATCCGATGGTTCTTTTCCTCTTTGACGTCCACAGTTTCCAAAAACAATTTGAAATGTGGACTCATCCGACCACAGAACACTTTTGCACTTTGCATCAGTCCATCTTAGATGAGCTCGGGCCCAGCTGTGGGTGTTGTTGATAAATGGCTGTGGCTTCGCATAGTAGAGTTTTAACTTGCACTTAAGAACGTAGCGACAAACTGTAGTTACTGACAGTGGTTTTCTGATGTGTTCCTGAGCCATTGTGGTGATATCCTTTACACACTGATGTCAGTCTTTGATGCAGTACAACCTCAGGGATCGAAGGTCACGGGCATACAATGTTGGTTTTCGGCCTCGCAGTGATTTCTCCAGATTCCCCGAAACTTTTGATGATATTACGGACCGTAGATGGTGAAATCCCTAAATTCCTTGCAATAGCTCGAGCAACAATTTGCTCACACATTTGTTGACAAAGTGGTGACTCTCGCCCCATCCTTGTTTGTGAATGACTGAGCATTTCATGGCACCCAGCTGTTCCCAATTAGCCTGTTCACCTGTGGGATGTTCCAAATAAGTGTTTGATGAGCATTCCTCAACTTTCTCAGTCTTTTTTGCCACTTGTGCCAGCTTTTTGGAAACATATTGCAGCCATCAAATTCCAAATGTGCCAATATTTGCAAAAAATAACAAAGTTTTCTAGTTCAAACGTTAAGTATCTTGTCTTTGCAGTCTATTCAATTGAATATAGGCTGAAAAGGATTTGCAAATCATCGTATTTTGTTTTTATTTACGATTTACACGACGTGCCAACTTCACTGGTTTTGGGTTTTGTAGAATGTGTCATCAACATGCAGTATCACGATATGGCAAAATAATTAAACTCTCTATAGTTGGTCACAATCCTATGATTAATATCCTATATTTTCCATATCGTGCAACATTAGTTCTAAGTCAAAATTATTTACCTACAATTCATGGTGGATTATGTCGTAATTTAAAAAAGCAAAAAAAAAACTAAATAAATGATTTTGCTATATAGTTCAGAAGACATTAGAAATCAATAAGAACATGCTTTTTTAATTATGACTGTCACTCAGAAATAATAAAGAAGTGTTCTCTTAAATCTTTGCAAAACATTTCCAGATATTACATCAGCCTTTTGAAAGTCTGCAGGAGAATTCAAAGTTTCTTTTGTGACACAAACCACAAAAGAAACAGGTCAGGTTGAACCCATAAAACTTCAGCTATAAAAACTGCTTCAAAATGCACGATGATTGATTTGTTTTCATGATCTTGCTTTGTTGTTTTCTTTCTGTATTGATGTTGTCACCCATGCATAACATGTGATTTATTCCTCGTGAAATCACACTGAGTGCCATAAATGTCACGATAAAGCACCTCATTGATATTTTTCATCCACACTCATGCTGACAGCAAAGCTGATTAACAAGGTTTTTTGAAATTACTGTGAAAAGATAACTGCACCTAATGCACCACCCAGGCTTAAAACTTGAGATCAAAGTGAAGGTGTTATGATCGCAGGTGCTCACTATGATACCTCCATTTAATGACATATGTGCATTCGTATCATTAGACCAGAAAGGATACACAATTATTACGTCTCTCAACATAAAAACTTCAATGTTGTATTGTATACTTAATATTTTATGCATCCTATAGTGAATATTATAGTATTTACACTTTAATAGATTTAAGTCAGAGGTGTCCAAACTTTTTCCACTGAGGGCCGCACACGGAAAAATTAAAGCATGTGGGGGCCATTTTGATATTTTTCATTTTCAAACCATAACAAAATATATGGATTTTTTATTTATGTTACCTTTAGGGTCCTGGGGAGCATAAAGGGTCTCAGTCATTAAAATGTTAAAAATAAGTCAGATTATTATTATTTTTTAAATTATTTAACGCTTACAGTAAATCTCTATATCAACTTCAAGTTGATATAAAGTAATACAAATAAAAAAAAATGTTTTATGGCTTTTCTGTCAAAAACAACTTAGTTTTTTTTAATAGTAAAACTGAAATATGCAGTATTTAGTAATTAGAGCCCTAAAAGATCAATAATGCAGGACACCATCGGTTTTAATTCTTTCATATTTTTGAGTAATCACAGTGAAAAGATAAATAAAAAATCACTAAATATATTTGGGATCCAAAAGGTGCCCCACTCATGAAGTGATACATTTTTATTAGGTTTTTCTTTTACTTTCAACACTTAAGTTACGAGATCAACTTCAGATATATCTGTCGATTTTATGCTGGAACAATTATTTTGTTTGTTTTCTGCGCTTTTGTCAAAGAAAACTTTGATGTTTTTATATGGCTACTACACAATATATGCAATATTTACCACATAAAACATTTTAAAATGAAATATTTGAAGAAATTGGAGCCCTGAAAATAATTCATTATAACATTGATTTTTTATCTTTTTTTTTTTTTGAGCAATGGCAAAAGAAGAAAAATAAAGAAAGACAAAAGGAAAAAAAACAGCCTGCATGGCAGCTTTTGTGTCAACATTGCAACTTTTTCTCGTTAGATTTCACCTCATTCCACTTTTTTTAATGTTCTTTTTTATTTTTACAATAGTATTTCCAGAATGTGTGGCGGGCCGGCAAACAATTAGCTGCGGGGCGCAAGTGGCCCCCGGGCCGCACTTTGGACACCCCTGATTTAAGTGGTTCAGCGTACAAAGAAACAATCTGCATAAAAATAGCGTCCTGGGGCCTCATATAATAAGAAACATAATATCAAATCCAGACAACAACATACCACAGTAAAAAATTCTGATGTTTTAAAGTTTGTGTACGTACAAATCCAAGAACATTTAGGTTTTTGCCACTGTGTTACATGGCCTTGAAATTACGATGACATTGGAGACCTCTGAGATGTCTGGCCACGCCCCCTTATAAATATGCACGTCATAATGAAAGTAGCCATGTGCTTGAGCTCCGCGAGCTACGCCCCACGAGTCAGTAGGCTAGGCCTGGGCAATTATTTTGCCTTGGGGGGCCAAATTTAGAGCAAAACATGTGTCTGGGGGCCGGTATATCTATTTTTTGGAACACTAATACAAAACCTCACAATAATGTCTGAATGCTAAAAGCGTTATGACAGACCGCCTTAAAAAAACGTAATGGAATTTAAAATGTTTTTTACTGAATGAGACACCCAGAATGTACATGAAAATAAAGAATGTGGGATTTACAATATTAAGTACGAACGATAAAACACTGAATATTGACAACATATGAATGTAACACCCCCTCTCAATCGACATATTTTACATACAAGCAAGGCGCAACAAATAAGCAACAAACAGTAAAATATGAAAGCGAAGGGTAAAAAAAAAAAAAACGGGTGTCAGGGACAGACGCGGAAGGAGATTTTTACAACAAAGTTCTAAAGCTTAATGATATATCAGATGTATCAGATTGTAGGTGTGATTATTTTTTTACCCTTCGCGTTCATATTTTACTGTTTGTTGCATTTTTGTTGCGTTTCACCTGATTGTAAAATATGTCGATCGAGTTGGGGTGTGACATTCATATGTTGTCAATATTCAGTGTTTTGTCGTTCATAGTTAATATTGTAAATCCCACATTCTTTATTTTCATGTACATTCTGGGTGTCTCATTCATTTGAACATTTTAAAATTCCATTCCGTTTTTTAAGGCGGTCTGTCATAACGCTTTTTAGCATTCAATCAGACATTATTGTGAGGTTTTGTATTAGTGTTGCTAAAAATAGGACCCAAACCATACTGTACAGCATATTTACACAGCTTACATATATATATATATATACATTTATATATATATATATATATTAGGGCTGCGACAACTAATCGATTAAATCAATTATAAAAATAGTTGGTGATTAATTTAGTAATCGGTTTGTTGGATCTATGCTATGTGCATGCGCAGAGGCAATTATTATAATTTATTATTATTATTATTATTTTTTATTTATTTTTATTTTTTATAAACCTTTATTTATAAACTGCAACATGTACAAACAGCTGAGAAACAATAATCAAAATAAGTATGGTGCCAGTATGCTGTTTTTTTCAATAAAATACTGGAAAGAATAGAAATGTAGTTTGTCTCTTTTATCCGATTATTAATCGAAGTAATAATCGACAGATTAATCGATTATCAAATTAATCGTTAGTTGCAGCCCTTATATATATATATATATATATATATATATATATATATATACACACGTGTATATACTGTATGTATATATATATATATATATATATATATATATATATATATATATATATATATATATATATATATATATATATATATATATATATATATATATATATATATATATATATATATATGTATATTTTGTATACATAGATAGATAGATGTACCGGCCCCCAGGCACATTTTTTCCCCTAAATTTGGCCCCCCGAGTCAAAATAATTGCCCAGGCCTGTCATTAGGCAATATCATTGATAAAACAATAATAACATGTTCACTGCAAAGTCTGTTCTATTTCGGGGGTTCAGAATCATTCGGAAAGACCTCCCTCTAAGGCACACACAGTTCTACTTAACTCACGTTCACGACTGCTTGCCTGTGCCACACATGAAGTCCGAGTGTATAATTTGTTGTTTGGTAAGTCTTACACATCAGCTGATGTACTCACTTATGCACTTATTGCGTGTAACTGTTGGAAATGTTAAATTGCTGCCCGTGGAATTAAAGGCTTTGTGGAGAATATGGTTTATGCTCGAACTATTTTTTATTATAAATGAGTCATACAGGGGGGGAAAAAAGGTTTGGAAATTAAAAATAGTTTATAAATCGACACACGTCATGAAATGGATTGTGGTCAACTTTAGGAGGTTGCAGTGTTCTGCAAAAATAAATGTCAGGTTTATTTATAAAGCACGATTTACACATGCATTAAATTATACGAAGTGGTAATAAGACATATACATATAATGTCATCCTAAAAATGATCATGATTTAATTAAAATCAAAGAGTTTCGATACAATTATCTAATTAGCTTCGTTCCCCCGGGATGCAGACGGACCACTCCGGACAAGGCGTGCAGGTAGGAACATGATTTAATCTTTATAATTAAACACGTACCAAAAACAGAAAACAAGCAGCAGGAACAACGTGCCGATCGCACGGGAAGCTAAGGCTACCACTTAGCACAGGTAGCATAGACTAGGAGACAAGAAATACTAACGTAACAGGTTACATATAGCAAACAATGAAACCAGGCCGACTGACCGGCAAAGGCAGGATTATATAGTCCCTCTGATTAGCGCTCGGAAAACAGGTGAGCGTCCCGAACACCAATCAGAGACAGGTGGAAACAATAAGCACCCATGGTAACTAAAAACAAAAACAGGAACTGAGGGAGTCCAAAAACCAACAGAACATAACAAAACATGATCCGGGCCACGGCTCATGACAAGTTGATGTGATTACCTCGCTAAATTGGGGCTGAAAGTCTTTCAAATCAGTGTCTTTGTCTTGAGAGTAGGTAGCGCTGCGAGCATTAGCATCACTAGCTCCCTCATCGCCGGCTTGAGTGTCTTCATGCTGATGGCACCATTATGTTTTAATACATGCAAACCTTTAGTAAATCAGGCCCAAACTGTGCTATTGTGCTCAAATTGTCTTGCACCCGGGAGCATAACAACAAACCACAACCAACTGTACTCATCGACAATAAAAGACCCACCTCCAGAAGTCATGACGCTGATTTGTCAAAGGCGGCAGAGACTGAATAGAGCCAGACGTGATTTATTCTGTCACCTTAACTTCCTCTGTGCTCATCGAATTTCTTCCTTAGAAAGCCACCTGTCTTCCTTTTGTCATTCCTGCCTTACCGACCTCCAACGGCCTGACGCAGCTGTGTTGTTGTGTACATACGGAACCTCGTAATATAATAAGACGTATTAGGAAGTCGGCGACATTCCTCACAGGGCCGAGGCAGACCTGTGAGGAATGTTAACCCGAGAAGCCCTCGTAAGGACTTTAAAGGCCTACTGAAAGCCACTACTACCGACCACGCAGTCTGATAGTTTATATATCAATGATGAAATCTTAACATTGCAACACATGCCAATACGGCCGGGTTAACTTATAAAGTGCAATTTTAAATTTCCCGCTAAACTTCCGGTTGAAAACGTCTATGTATGATGACGTGTGCGCGTGACGTCAATCGTTGAAACGGAAGTATTGGTACCCCATTGAATCCAATACAAAAAAGCTTTGTTTTCATCTCAAAATTCCACAGTATTCTGGACATCTGTGTTGGTGAATCGTTTGCAATTTGTTTAATGAACAATGAAGACTGCAAAGAAGAACGTTGTAGGTGGGATCGGTGTATTAGCAGGCTGGCTGTAGCAACACAACCAGGGGGACTTTGACTTGGATAGCAGACGCGCTAGCCGAAGCTGGCCGCCGACCGCACGGATGATCGGGTGAAGTCCTTCGTCCTTCCGTCGATCGCTGGAACGCAGGTGAGCACGGGTGTTGATGAGCAGATGAGGGCTGGCTGGCGTAGGTGGAGCGCTAATGTTTTTATCATAGCTCTGTGAGGTCCCGTTGCTAAGTTAGCTTCAATGGCGTCGTTAGCAACAGCATTGTTAAGCTTCGCCAAGCTGGGAATTATTAACCGTGTATTTACATGTCCATGGTTTAATAGTATTGTTGATCTTCTGTCTATCCTTCCAGTCAGGGATTTATTTGAGCCCGATGCTATCCCGTTAGCTCAGTAGCTGAAGAGCTTCGCCGATATATTGTCGTGGAGATAAAAGTCACTGTGAATGTCCATTTCGCGTTCTCGACTCTCATTTTCAAGAGGATATAGTATCCGAGGTGGTTTAAAATACAAATCCGTGATCCACAATAGAAAAAGGAGAAAGTGTGGAATCCAATGAACCCTTGTACCTGAGTTACGGTCAGAGCGAAAAAAGATATGTCCTGCACTGCATTGTAGTCCTTCACTCTCACTTTCCTCATCCACAAATCTTTCATCCTCGCTCAAATTAATGGGGTAATCGTCGCTTTCTCGGTCCGAAACGCTCTGGCTGCATTGTAAACAATGGGAAAATGTGAGGAGTCCTTCCTCCGGTGACATCACGCTACTTCTGGTACAGGCAAGGCTTTTTTTTTATCAGCGACCAAAAATTGCGACCTTTATCGTCGATGTTCTCTACTAAATCCTTTCAGCGAAAATATGGCAATATCGCGAAATGATCAAGTATGACACATAGAATGGATCTGCTATTCCCGTTTAAATAAAAAAAATTCATTTCAGTAGGCCTTTAGAACAAAGAAGATTTACCGCCAGTTACTTCACCAAAGCTCGCAACTTTGGCGACCGGGGTCGAGTCGATCGCGACGTCAAAGTTGATCCCGGGCCGCTCACGTGCAGACAGGAACGACAGCCAATGGCGGAGGGGACTTTTCCTTTCACGGGTAAGCTAGAAAATGCCGAATCAGAAAATCAGATGGAGTAGATTAGCTGACCAGAAAGCAGTGCGGCTGGAAGAAAATTGGCTTCTGATGATGATGACTCTAACAGGGCATGGACTATAACTCCTTATGATGTCGGCTACTGAAGGTGGGTCGCAAGCCAAAACTATACTACAAGTTTTGTCACAAGCTCACAGAAACAATACAATAAAGAGCTTTCCTGCAACTTTGCTACAACCGTCCCGGAGCTCTTTTTCTTCTGTCTTGGGGAAAACCTTCCAAAAAAAAAAATACGCACAGACCCAAAAGCCCTCATTCTGTCATGTATGGCATCGCACGGCTCGAACCGCAAAAGGCTCCACAAACCACCAAATTACACAGAGAATAGTCCAACCGCTCGTCTGTTGAAAGCAAATTTGAAGCATGTAAAAAAACTCAAGAAAAACTGTAGTCTTAGACGAGCAGGCACCACATAATCAAATGTCACGACTCAATTAAATGTGTGCGTTACATCAGTGCAGCACTGGAATAGTTGACGTGTGTATGTGGCAGGACTTTGTGTTCAGATCATATAGTACAGGGGTGTCCAAACTTTTTCCACTGAGGTCCGCACATGGAAAAATTAAAGCATGTGGGGGCCATTTTGATATTTTTCATTTTCAAACCATAACAAAATATTTGGATTTTTTTTTTTAATTTTACCTTTAGGGGTCCCGGGGACCATAAATGGTCTCAGTCATTAAAATTTTAAAAATAAGTCAAATTTTTATTATTATTTTTTATTTAAAGGCCTACTGAAATGAATTTTTTTTTATTTAAACGGGGATAGCAGATCCATTCTATGTGTCATACTTGATCATTTCGCGATATTGCCATATTTTTGGTGAAAGGATTTAGTATAGAACAACGATGATAAAGTTCGCAACTTTTGGTCTCTGATAAAAAAAAGCCTTGCCCCTACCGGAAGTAGCGTGACGACACCGGAGGAAGGGCTGCTCACATTTTCCTACGATTACCCCATTAATTTGAGCGAGGATGAAAGATTTGTGGATGAGGAACGTGAAAGTGAAGGACTAGCGTGCAGTGCAGAACGTATCTTTTTTCGCTCTGACCGTAACTTAGGTACAAGGGTTCATTGGATTCCACACTCTCTCCTTTTTCTATTGTGGATAACGGATTTGTATTTTAAACCACCTCGGATACTATACCCTCTTGAAAATGAGAGTCGAGAACGCGAAATGGACATTCACAGTGACTTTTATCTCCATGACACTACATCGGTGAAGCACTTTAGCTACTGAGCTAACGTGATAGCATCGGGCTATACTGCATATAGAAACAAAACAAATAAGTCCCTGACTGGAAGGATAGACAGAAGATCAACAACACTACCAAACTCTGGACATGTAAATACACGGTTAATGCTTTCCAGCTTGGCGAAGCTTAGCAATGCTGTTGCTAACGATGCCATTGAAGCTAACTTAGCTACGGAACCTCGACAGAGCTAAGCTAAAAACATTAGGTCTGCACCTACGCCAGCTCTCATCTGCTCATCACGACCCGTGCTCACCTGCATTCCAGCGATCGACGGTACGACGAAGGACTTCACCCGATCACTGATGCGGTTGGCGGCCCGTAGACGAAGGAAGTCAAGGTGAGGTCGTTCGGCTAGCACGTCTGCTATCCTCAAAGTCCTCCTGGTTGTGTTGCTGTAATCCGCCGCTAATACACCGATCCCACCTACAGCTTTCTTCTTTGCAGTCTCCATTGTTCATTAAACAAATTGCAAAAAATTCACCAACACAGATGTCCAGAATACTGTGGAATTTTGAGATGAAAACAGAGCTTTTTGTATTATCGATTCAATGGGCTCCGAATACTTCCGCTTCAACCGTTGACGTCATGCGCAAACGTCATCATATCGAAACGTTTTCAGCCGGAAGTTTGCCGGGAAATATAAAATTGCACTTTATAAGTTAACCCGGCCGTATTGGCATGTGTTGCAATGTTAAGATTTCATCATTGATATATAAACTGTCAGACTGCGTGGTCGGTAGTAGTGGCTTTCAGTAGGCCTTTAACGCTTACAGTAAATCTCTATATTACATTAAAAAAAAAGGTTTTATGGCTTTTCTGTCAAAAACGACTTTGTTTTTTTATGTAAAACTGAAATGTGCAGTATTTAGTAATTTCAGTCCTAAAAGATCAATAATGCAGGACACCATTGATTTTATTTATTTAATATTTTTGAGTCATCACAGTGAAAAGATAAATAAAATACCACTAAATATATTTGGGATCCAAAAGGTGCCCCACTCATAAAGTGATACATTTTTATTATTTTTGAATTTTTTTTAACTTTCAACACTTAAGTTACGAGATCAACTTCAGATAGATCTGGTCAATTTTACGTTTGAACTATTATTTTGTTCATTTTGCTCTGTTGTCAAAGAAAACGTTGATGTTTTTAAAAGGCAACTACACAATATATGCAATATTTACCACATAAAACATTTGAAAGTAAACTATTTGAAGTAATTGGAGCCCTGAAAATAATTCATTATAACATGGATTTTTTTGTCATTATTATTTTTTTGAGCAATGGCAAAAAAAAAATAAAAATAAAGAAAGACAAAAGAAAAAAAAAACAGCCTGCATGGCAGCTTTGTGTCAACATTGCAACTTTTTCTCTTTACATTTCACCTCATTCCACTTTTTTTTAATGTTCTTTTTTATTTTTTGCAATAGCATTTCCAGAATGTGTGGCGGGCCGGTAAACAATTAGCTGTGGGCCGCAAATGGCCCCCGGGCCGCACTTTGGACACCCCTGATATAGTATATGCCGGGGGTCAGCAACCCGCGGCCCTGGAGCGGCGCCCCGGTGGCTCCATGGAGCTTTTTCAAAAATGTATGAGAATGGAAAAAAAAAATGGGGTGAAAAATACATACAGCAGGCTATGGTTTGTGAGTTTTTCCTTACCCTTATGTGGGCTCTGAATGTCGTTGTGGCTTGTGCAGCCCTTTGAGACACTTGTGATTTAGGGCTATATAAATAAACATTGATTGATTGACATTTTTTGTTGTAGTATGGTTTCTGTAGGAGGACAAAACCGACACAAACCTTCCTAATTGTAAGAAAGCTGTAAAGTTTATCCTTCACTGATGAGAGTATTTGGCGAGCGCCGTTTTGTCCTAATAATTTCAGCGCCCCCTGAACTCACTGTTGTGTGGACTGTGACTCAACAGGTTGTTTACATGTCAAACAGTATAGCTTTCTCCGACGCTGCCACAGAAAGTTGTGTTTTATGCCACTCCTTTGTGTCATTTTGTCCACCAAATGTTTTACACTGCGCGTGAATGCACAAAGGTGCGCTTTGTTGATATTATTGACTTATGTGGAGTGCTAATCAGGCATATTTGGTCACTGCATGACTGCAAGCTAGTCAATGCTAACATGCTATTTAGGCTAGCTGTATGTACATATTGAATCATTATGCCTCCTTTGTAGGTGTATTTGAGATCATTTAATTTATATTACTTGTATCCTCTTTGTATTAGTTTTGCATGTTTCATGACACATTATCTGTATGTAATATTGGCTGCATTTCTGATAGATGCTTGTGTGCCACGTTGTTCCAGTCCACAGCAAACATTACCTAGCTTGCCAAAGATTGTAATCAATCTATTAAAAGAAGATAACCTGCCGTTTCCTTTACTTGGACACACACATCTATACCTTTTGCCATTAAAAAACAGTCATTTCCAGGAGTTATCTCACCTTCTAAAGTAGCCTCTGATTTACTAATGGTTTCTAATGTTGTAAAAATGTGTAGAATAAACATACAATTTCAACAATTCTCTCAAAGAAGATTTGCTTCAGCCTGCGACACATAGTCATTTTGATAGTAGGCTAATATAACTAATATAGACACTTACGTCATGTGTTGCCTTAATTATAACACTTATATAAGGTTAAAAATTTTTAGCGGCTCCAGATAGATTACTTTTTTGTATTTTTGGTCCAATTTGACCCCTGGTATATGCTAAGGGGGTTTAGGCCCCCTGAACCCAAACCTCAACACCCCCCCACCCCCTGCTTGACAGTTTTGAAAAAAACCCAACATGAATTTACTCACGAGTAAATCCGATTTGACTATTGACGATGTGACAGAATCCGATTTGACTATGAGAATCCTTTAGTCCAAGACAGCCCGAGATGAATGTACTCATTAGGCAACATCCATTTCTCTGACGTGAAGTCCGGGCTGAAACTCATGGAAAGCAGGCAGGCAGAATACATACAAGTAGAGAAGGTAAAAGGGTCAGTGCTGGAATTCCTTAACGCACATGTCCAGTTCAGAGTCAGAAAAAGGGACTTGTCAGATCAATGATTTGAGGAATGTGGAGCTTTGAAAGGGACCTATGGTGACTTTAATCTACATTTAACACACTTCGTTGTGGTCTTGTTTAGAGTTACCCAACCAGTAACGGTCCTTACGCATTTGCTACCGGGCCGGGACGACTATGTGTCAAAGTCAAGTCTTGACTTTGATAGTTTGTCCAGAGGACTGGAGCCTGAAATGAAAACCTTCATGAGCCTGCAGACTTTTTTGGATCTCTGGGAATCACAAATAAGTCAGCGTTTTTGGAATGCACATTTCTGGACAGAACGTAGGGTACAATACAATCAGCAAGATGATGTGCTGCTAAACTGTTGTATTTTGTGTCACGACCGGAATAGGACTCTGGACACATATGCAGGATTTCAGAAACAGTTATTTATTCTGACAAGGAAGTGGTCCAAAAACGGGAGAAACAAAACAAGCTATCAAAACAGATCTCATCTGACCTCTAAACTAACACAAATATTAACAACTCAAAACGCTCAGGCTACGGAGGGAAAAAGGGGCTAAGAACAAAAAACTACCAAATTCAACAAAAGGCGCTCCAATGGAGACGATGCTAGAAAGCTAATCTTACCTGACAAAAGATTACAAACCAAGAATCTCCCGTGGATCAAAAGGTACACAAAAACGTGGCTATGGCTGTGGACAAGACTGTGGCAAAGGAACGCTGGAGGTAGGCACAAGAAGATACGAGGGTGACGCAGGTGGGCACAATCAGGCAATCAGGAAAGACATCAGACCAGTGATACAGGAGGAAGAGCAAGTGATCTGAAATGAGAGGGAGAGTTAGTATTTCAAAATAAAACAGGAAATGACAAGACCACCTGAAACCAGACAAAACCCAGACAAGACTTGACCCAGGTGTGGCATTTTGTACGTAAGTAATAAACCCTTGAAATTGCGCCGGTGGGGCCAGCACAGGCGTATGAACTTCGTAAACATTATATCCAGTAGATTCACCCGGTCACCGTTTCTGTTCATAACTTTTATGGACAGAATTTCTAGGCGCAGTCAGGGCGTCGAAGGGATCCGGTTTGGTAGCTGCAGGATTAGGTCTCTGCTTTTTGCAGATGATGTGGTCCTGATGGCTTCATCTGGCCAGGATCTTCAGCTCTCACTGGATCGGTTCGCAGCCGAGTGTGAAGCAACTGGGATGAGAATCAGCACCTCCAAGTCCCAGTCCATGGTTCTCGCCCGGAAAAGGGTGGAGTGCCATCTCCGGGTTGGGGAGGAGACCCTGCCCCAAGTGGAGGAGTTCAAGTACCTCGGAGTCTTGTTCACGAGTGAGGGAAGAGTGGATCGTGAGATCGACAGGCGGATCGGTGCGGCGTCTTCAGTGATGCGGACGCTGTATCGATCCGTTGTGGTGAAGAAGGACCTGAGCCGGAAGGCAAAGCTCTCAATTTACCGGTTGATCGACGTTCCCATCCTCACCTATGGTCATGAGCTTTGGGTTATGACCGAAAGTACAAGATCACGGGTACAAGCGGCCGAAATGAGTTTCCTCCGCCACCCTTAGAGATAGGGTGAAAAGCTCTGCCATCCGGGAGGAGCTCAAAGTAAAGCCGCTGCTCCTCCACATCGAGTGGAGCCAGATGAGGTGGTTCGGGCATTTGGTCAGGATGCCACCCGAACGCCTCCTAGGGAGGTGTTTAGGGCACGTCCGATCGGTAGGTAAGACCCAGGACACGTTGGGAAGACTATGTCTCCCGGCTGGCCTAGGAACGCCTTGGGATCCCCCGGGAAGAGCTGGACGAAGTGGCTGGGGAGAGGAAAGTCTGGGCTTCCCTGCTTAGGCTGCTTCCCCCACGACCTGACCTCGGATAAGCGGAAGAAGATGGATGGATGGATGGGTAGATTCACCCGGTCTCAGCATTAGGTAGAGAGTCAGACAAAAAAAGTTGCTTTTGTCAGCATTTTGTCGGCGTTACGTGCACATGTTAAGATGAGATTTTATTTTTAAAAACTTTATCTTGATGTGTTTCCTCAAACACACAACAGTATGCAACATTGTAATGACATTTATAGGTCACAAAAGAGGAACATCATCAATCATCATGTCCCCCTTTTAAAGTACATGTACTGTATATCCTCTTGCGGTGAAAATGATACAACTCATGCCATCGGATGACAATAGAGAACAATAATGTGTTCTTTTTAAAAAGCAGCGTCTGCGTCATAACATACAATCGAGTCAACTACAATGTTCTCGTTCTTATCTGGGTCAGACACTTGATGAGCATGTGTTGGAAATGAATGCCCTGGTGGCAAATGGCCAGATAGCGTGTATTTTCTCGTTCCTTTCAGTTAAAATCCGTCTGCTCTGCTGAACATCTTTTCCTATCAGCAATTACAAAAGACATGATCTTCCATTCACTTCTGCCTATTTTACATTATCATTCTAAGCCATAGCAATTCATGCAATGGATAATTAATTTAAGGGCATCGGGGCAGATGTTGGGGATGCTAATGAGAGGATGATAGGATTTCAATTATTGTAACGACATGGGTGGTGTTGATGGCGGTGAATGAAATTAAAAATCTTGATTGTGATAATAATTATGATGATAATGAGGGCAGCACGGGGGCCCACTGCAAGGGGGTCGTGGATATAGATCATGGCTTGCGTGGGGGTATTGCTTGTTCTTCCGGTGCTTGCAGGCCCGGCCCTAACCAATCTGGCGCTCTAGGCAAGATTTTAGGTGGCGCCCCCCCACATCGGCAGTGAAGTGTACATAATCACAAGAAACCGAATAGCTTTGTCTTTGACCTTTTTTTTTTACTTAAAGAAAGCAAATTAACAATCAGAATAGGTAACAAGATAAAAAAAAAAAGGATAAATAAATGAATACAAAAAATAAAAAATGAATATATGAAATACAATATTTTTTACATACATAAACACAAAATAAAACGTGTCAACAAGTTGCATAAAATAAATTAAAAATACAATATAAATAAGGCAGTGCACAAAACAAGATATCACAGAGTTCTCTATTTGTGCTTTTTAAAATTGCATTAACTAGAATGACTTACAAATTACTGTACACCAGGGAGTACTGTAATTACCTAACGTTACATTATTATTTTCCATAACAATTTAGCCCCCTCCACAATATCCACCCGACGTTAAAACAGAACTAGCTATTTATTGATTAGCAATTGCCGAATCATGTAACATTAGCTTAATGCTAAAAAGCCAGGTTACTATCACATTCTGTAACAGACAAATAATTTCATGTAGGCTAACGTTACCTACCTGCTACCTCTGTCTTTTTCTTGTTTCTCCTCCTCTTCTTTTCTCTTTTTTCTTCCCTAGGCACCTGACAGTTTTGGACGTTTTGACATCTTGTGTTGATTTTTTTCATGTGGTGACGTCCAAAAAGAGTCATGATACGGGAAGGGAGGGGGCACACCGTGCCGGGGGAGGGGGGGGGCGTAATGTTGTAACAAATAATATTTCTATTAAATAGGCTTTACTTTGCATTTTAATTAACGTGGGATTATTTTATGTATTTAGAAATAATAGTTTTAAAAATATCAAAAATAGACCATTCATCGGCAGAGAGCCTTATAATTAATGCGCCCTATGCGCCCTATGGTTTGGAAAACACGGTAGTTGAGAGACAGCTCTTGTCTTAAAAAAACCTTTTAAATTGAGGTACCTCTATATTTAAAAAAAAACATTGGATCAGTCATACTTTAGAATTTTGATTAATCACAGTTAAATACTTTCTATTTCTTGAACAATGTTTAGAATTACTTAAAAAAAAAAGACCCCACATTATTGACAGAAATGCAATTTTATTGTCAGAATGTCATACACATTTAAACATGGTCTTACTTGATTGCACATAATTTTTTTTGCCCCAAACTTGGTAACATTTCATCGAAAGTCTAGTCCGGGTGTATTTTCCAGTCAGTCTCCTCCACTCATCTTTACACAACCATTGACCTGATCACTAACCATACAGCAACCTGTGCCGCTGTTTAAAGGTAAAGGAGCATGTGCGGTCAAAATAAATAGTGTGATTAAGTCGTGTTGTATTGCATGCTTTACCAGCTCTAATTTCTAAAATATATAATATGTCTAAAATTTCTAAAATATATACTTTGTGTTTGTGGAATGACAGAAAATATTATTTGCCTGAAAAATCCTGGGTAATTTCTTCAATTTTAATTTTAATTTTTTATTGTTTAGCTACATATTTGGAGACAATAAGATTGCAAGAAAATATGAAAATCCCACCATGTTAAAAGTCCATATCACCAAACACACGGACGTGCCACTGCACACTGACAATTTAATCCATTGTTAAAACACACTGGTGTGAACCGTTAGTGACCTCGGACCAAGCGTGTAATTTAAATGACACTATGTACTGTATCATTTTTCCATTTTGATTTAAGACTAGAGAAGAAAATTGTAAGTGTGAACACACCCTAAAGCCCTGACAAGATGACAAATCTTTCACAGGCACAAGAGTTTTAAACGCTTTGTCAGATGCTCGTTCATGTAGATCAGGGGTCACCAACGCGGTGCCCGCGGGCACCAGGTAGCCCGTAAGGACCAGATGAGTAGCCCGCTGGCCTGTTCTAAAAATAGCTCAAATAGCAGCACTTACCAGTGAGCTGCCTCTATTTTTAAAATTGTATTTATTTACTAGCAAGCTGGTCTCGCTTTGCCCGCATTTTTAATTCTAAGAGAGACAAAACTCAAATAAAATTTGAAAATCCAAGAAAATATTTTAAAGACTTGGTCTTCACTTGTTTAAATAAATTCATTTATTTTTTTACTCTGCTTCTTATAACTTTCAGAAAAACAATTTTAGAGAAAAAATACAACATTAAAAATGATTTTAGGATTTTTAAACACATATACATTTTTACCTTTGAAATTCCTTCCTCTTCTTTACTGACAATTTAAATCAATGTTCAAGTAAATTTATTTTTTTTATTGTAAAGAATAATAAATAGATTTTAATTTAATTCTTCATTTTAGCTTCTGTTTTTTCGACGAAGAATATTTGTGAAATATTTCAAATTTATTATGATTAAAATTCAAAAAAAATATTCTGGAAAATCTAGAAAATCTGTAGAATCAAATTTAAATCTTATTTCAAAGTCTTTTGAATTTCTTTTAAAATTTTTGTTCTGGAAAATCTAGAAGAAATAATGATTTGTCTTTGTTAGAAATATAGCTTGGTCCAATTTGTTATATAGTCTAACAAAGTGCAGATTGGATTTTAACCTATTTAAAACATGTCATCAAAATTCTAAAATTAATCTTAATCAGGAAAAATTACTAATGATGTTCCATAAATTATTTTTTTAATTTTTTCAAAAAGATTCGAATTTGCTAGTTTTTCTCTTCTTTTTTTCGGTTGAATTTTGAATTTTAAAGAGTCGAAATTGAAGATAAACTATGTTTCAAAATGTATTTGTCATTTTTTTCGTGTTTTCTCCTCTTTTAAACCGTTCAATTAAGTGTAAATATCATTAATTATTAATAATAACATAGAGTTAAAGGTAAATTGAGCAAATTGGCTATTTCTGGCAATTTATTTAAGTGTGTATCAAACTGGTAGCCCTTCGCATTAATCAGTACCCAAGAAGTAGCTCTTGGTTTCAAAAAGGTTGGCGACCCCTGATGTAGATGTTTGTTGTTAAATAAACTATCTGTGAGAATTGGACTCATTCAGAGGGCCCACCTTGGCTAAAGACTTCTCTTTCAACATTTTGCAAAATAAGTGACTCCAAGAACCATTGGTGGGCCATCAGGGCCTGCAATGCCTTCTCTGCTAGCCTAACATAAATCATAATAATAAATTGATAAAAGTTAATTTCCCTAAATACATAAAAGTATTCGTCATATTAGGCTTTTAAGTTACCTCACGTTGAACGTGACCTATACGCCTCCGCAAGTTGCTGTGCAGATCAAACGAGCTGCACAAGAGCCACACTTGGCCAGCAGAGAAATGTGATATCTTCTCACCTTTTCAACCCACGGTGGCCGAAGGAGAGCAAAACGCTGATTAGGTTGCAGATATATACTTGCAAGGCCATTTTCAAGAAAGGATATTTCAAGTGAAGCGAAATGCCGTGAGACGAGGTCGGCCGACCCCCCCGAGCTAGCTCACCTGTCCCAGCCTGTGAGAGGGTTTGTCGGCCACTTCCGATCGAATCAACCAACAATAGCATCTTCTCATCCGGAAACAACAACAACGCCGGAAATGTGTCCCGTAAAAAAACGTCCGACTGGAACTCTCTAATAACTAAAGTTCCTTGGGTGAATAATGTAAGCTCACTACACCTGTATGTTTTAGCGCTTTCATGGCGAGTTTACTGACATATATAAGTAAGAACTTTACACTACTTTATATTAGAAATGGCAACAGCGGAAGATGAATGTCCCATAACAAGAAGATAGAAAAAAAAAGAAGCTTATCGACTACAAAAGCGGTCTCGCACAAATTTTCAGGACTTATGCAGATCCCAAATAAAATAGCTTCGAGGTCGGTAAGCAAAACCAGAATTATTCCGTACATTACCGTATTTTTCGGACTATAAGTCGCAGTTTTTTTCATAGTTTGGCCGGGGGTGCGACTTACACTCAGGAGCGACTTATGTGTGAAATTATTAACACATTACTGTAAAATATCAAATGATATTATTTAGCTCATTCACGTAAGAGACTAGACGTATAAGATTTCATGGGATTTAGCGATTAGGAGTGACAGATTGTTTGGTAAACGTATAGCATGTTCTATATGTTATAGTTATTTGAATGACTCTTACCATAATATGTTACATTAACATACCAGGCACGTTCTCAGTTGGTTATTTATGCCTCATATAACGTACACTTATTCAGCCTGTTGTTCACTATTCTTTATTTATTTTAAATTGCCTTTCAAATGTCTATTCTTGGTGTTGGGTTTGATCAAATACTTTTCCCCCAAAAATGCGACTTATACTCCAGTGCGACTTATATATATATTTTTCCTTCTTTATTATGCATTTTCGGCCGGTGCGACTTATACTCCGGTGTGACTTATAGTCCGAAAAATACGGTAGGCGCACCGGGTTATAAGGCGCACTGTTGAGTTTAAAAAAAAAAAAGGATTTTAAGTGCGCCTTATAGTTCGGAAAATACGGTAATTATTTAAATTTTGACAGCACCCTAGAGATATATTTTAATTGTTGATGAAGGTGTATTGATTTTTAAAAGTGCCAGAAATGAGCTGTTTATGTACATTATTGAGATGATTGAATGCGCACTACTACAACCTGCAACAATGCATCTGGAAGACATATCTTATAATTATTTAAATTTATGTGCGAATATAACGTGATTTGGGATGAAGATGCTAGCAAAACACAAAATAGGCAATATGAAATTGCCTATAGTCTTCTGTAAGTGACGCCAACAGGTGGATACAGGCCCACCCACATTTTGGAGCTAAAAGTTGGCGTTTCAAAATGAGCAGAAACTTGTTAGAAAACAAACCTAAAATGATTACTGTCTATCTTGGAGTAGCCCTTTAGTCGGTATAACGCTAAAATAAATTCCACAACAATTGTATTGCATCTGACCAAAAGCAGTTTCATTTAATCACCCACACTTGGCAATTATGACCTATACACACGTTTTCAGAAACTGAAATAATGATGTTGACATTAAAAGAGAACTTTACCGATGAGTTGACGCAATAACGCCCAAGATTTCAAAGACACACACTCCCCCAACACAAGCGGCTCTAATGTGAGATATTGGATTCCGGGTCCACACCTGGTAATCCTTACATCAGTAAAATGCCTTGACATTTCCCAGAGAGTGCCATACAACAATCTGAACAAAGGTTAACTGAATTTCTAAAATGAGGCAGAAAAGAGGCTGTAAAAAAAGAAGAAGCAAACTTTCTACATTTTACTAAACCATCAGTTCGCTGGGTAAGACTAGAACGTTGATTTTCAAACCGTGGTAGGTGCACCACTAGTGCAGGGGTCGGCAACCCAAAATGTTGAAAGAGCCATATTGGACCAAAAATACAAAAAATAAATCTGTCTGGAGCCGCAAAAAATTAAAAGCCTTATAATGAAGGCAACACATGACGTAAGTGTCTATATTTGCTATATTTGCCTACTATCAAAGGCTGACACAAAACGGCAGGCTGTCTTCTTCTAATAGATTTATTACAATCTTTGGCAAGCTGGGTAACGTTTGCTGAGGTCTGGAACAACATGGCACGCAAACAACTATGAGAAATTGATTGATTGATTGATTGATTGAGACTTTTATTAGTAGGTTGCACAGTGAAGTACATATTCCGTACAATTGACCACTAAATGGTAACACCCGAATAAGTTTTTCAACTTGTTTAAGTCGGGGTCCACTTAAATTGATTCATGATACAGATATATACTATCATATATACTATCATCATAATACAGTCATCACACAAGATAATCACATTGAATTATTTACATTATTTACAATCAGGAGTGTGGAGGGGGGGTGGGGGGGGGGATATGGACATCAAGTAGTGGACATAGAGAGAGAGAGAGAGAGAGATCAGAAGGCATAAGAAAAAGAATCTGCATTTGATTGTTTACATTTGATTATTAGCAATCCGGGGAGGGTGTTAGTTTAGGGTTGTAGCTGCCTGGAGGTGAACTTTTATAGCGGTTTTGAAGGAGGATAGAGATGCCCTTTCTTTTATACCTGTTGGGAGCGCATTCCACATTGATGTGGCATAGAAAGTGAATGAGTTAAGACCTTTGTTAGTTCGGAATCTGGGTTTAACGTGGTTAGTGGAGCACCCCCTGGTGTTGTGGTTATGGCGGTCATTTACGTTAAGGAAGTAGTTTGACATGTACTTCGGTATCAGGGAGGTGTAGCGGATTTTATAGACTAGGCTCAGTGCAAGTTGTTTAACTCTGTCCTCCACCTTGAGCCAGCCCACTTTAGAGAAGTGGGTAGGAGTGAGGTGGGATCTGGGGTGGAGGTCTAGAAGTAACCTGACTAGCTTGTTCTGAGATGTTTGGAGTTTAGATTTGAGGGTTTTGGAGGTGCTAGGGTACCAGGAGGTGCATGCGTAATCGAAAAAGGGTTGAACGAGAGTTCCCGCCAGAATCCTCAAGGTGCTTTTGTTGACCAGAGAGGAAATTCTGTAGAGAAATCTCGTTCGTTGGTTAACCTTTTTGATTACCTTGGTTGCCATTTTATCACAGGAAAGGTTAGCCTCTAGAATGGAACCTAGGTAGGTGACCTCATCTTTCCTGGTGATGACACTGTCACCTACTTTTATGGTGAAGTGATTGACTCTCTTAAGTTTGATGTGGGCAGCCAATATTACATACAGATGTGTCATGAGACATGAAAATATCAATCAATCAATCAATCAATCAATCAATGTTTATTTATAAAGCCCTAACTCACAAAAGTCTCAAAGGCTGCACAAGCCACAATGACATCATCTGCACAGAGCCCACACAATGGACGTCGATGTGAATGACTATGAGAAACCTTGGGGAGGATCGCATATGTGGGTAACCCCCCCTCTAAGTACAGTCCCTAGTGGATCCAACATAACAGTGAGAGTCCAGTCCATGGTGGGGCCAGCAGGAGACCATCCCGAGCGGAGACAGTCAGTAGCGCAGAGACGTCCCCAACCGATGCACAGGCGATAAATATATAAATTATATATTACAAAAATATAAATTAAATACACAGATGACATAAGTAAGGAAATTAAATGAGCTCAAATATATCTACAGACGAGGCATAATGATACAATGTGTATATACAGCTAGCCTAAATAGCATGTTAGCATCGATTAGCTTGCAGTCATGCACTGACCAAATATGCCTGATAAGCACTCCAGCAAATGTATGCCTGTGCATTCACGCACAGTATAAAATGTTTGGTGAGAAAAAAGGGAGTGGCATAAAACTTGTCTTTCTGTGGCAGCGTCGGATACATTTGTACATGTAACCAGGGGTGTCCAAAGTGCGGCCCGGGGGCCATTTTTGGCCCGCAGGTCATTTTTTAACGGCCCCACGGCACATTTCAAAAATACGATTGAAAAAAATTAAAAACATGATAAGTGGTATAAAAGAGCAAACAGGTGAAATGTAACAAGAAAATGTCGCAATGTTTACTCTAATAACACAAAGCTGCCATGCAGGCTGTTTCTTTCCTTAAAAAATAATAATGAATCAAAATCAAAGTCATTATGAATTATTGACCTATTCAAGGCTCCAATTACGTCACATTTGAGATATTTTGGGGAAAATGTTGCATATTTTGTGTTTGCCATATAAAAAACTGAGCTGTTTTTTTTAAAGGGCCTAAAACGAACAAACGAAAAACATAAACAACAATAAAACGTATAATTGACGGATAGATCTGAAGTTGATCTCGAGATTATTGAGTTAAAAGTAAACAGTAAAAAAAATACAAAATAAATATTTTTTTAACACTATAATTATTTGGATCCCCAATAATTTTAGTGTGATTTGTTTTTAAGTGTCATTGCTCAAAAAATAATAATGAATTAAAATCAATGTTGTTATGAGTTTTGACCTTTTTAAGGCTCCAATTAATACAAATTCTCAAATATTCCACTTTAAAATTGTATTGTGTGAAAATATTGCATATTTTGTATTTTTTCCATAAAAAAAACAGGGTTTTCTTTGACAACAAGAGCATACAACTTAAATGTTTAAAACCGTTATATTGACAGATAGACCTAATGTTGATCTAGAGATTTAAAACTTGAATAATAATACAAATAATAATACTGAATAATGACACTTTTTTAAATATTTTTTTGACCAAAACCCTTTGGGATCCCCGGATCAAGCCTGAATGGAGGCCTAAATGTATATTTTTTTATACATATATTGTATTGGTTTTTAAAATAAAAAATAAAAGAATGGCCCCCCGCTTGCTTTGATTTTTCAGAATGCGGCCCTCAGTGGGAAAAGTTTGGACACCCCTGATGTAAACAAACTACGGTGCGTTCATGGACCGCCAAAAGGATTACGACAAAAACGGTGCATTCTAAATACTCTCATCAGTGCAGCATGTGTAACATAAACAGTGGGATTTCTAACAATTAGGAAGGTTTGTGTCATGTTTGTTGTCCTACAGAAAATATATTAAAACAAAAATATATTTTTCTACTTCGTCTTTTTCCATTTTTTACACATCTCTGAAAGACTGTCCAGGGAGCCACTAGGGCGGCGCTAAAGGCTCTAGAGCCGCGGGTTGCTGACCCCTCGCACTAGTAGTACAATCACTTAATTAAATATTAAAATACAGTCTCCCTGTTCAAACTGTGTGTATTGCTACAGTGGACATAAATATTAAATATTAAAAAGATTAAGATTAAAGTACCAATGATTGTCTCACACACTAGGTGTGGCAAAATTATTCTCTGCATTTGACCCATCACACTTTTGGTGATTTAACCCCCAATTCCAACCCTTGATGCTGAGCGCCAAGCAGGGAGGTAATAGGTCCCATTTTTATAGTCTTTGGTACGACTCGGCCAGGGTTTGAACTCACGACCTACCGATCTCAAGGTGGACACTCTAACCACTAGGCCACTGAGCAGATATACTGGTTAAAAAAAACCTCTGCCTTGTTTTCTAATGAATACTTAGGCTTACTATGCTACCATATTTTATTGTTGGTCTTTAAGGTGGTACTAGAGTTTTCTGAGGTTGTACTTGGTGAAAAAAGTTTGTTCCTTTTTTGGGGTTAAAAGTGTAATAATTTGCTTGGCTTTGCTTACTTGCATGTTTACTTATGTCTGGTTTAAATGTAACTTAGATACTGGGTTTCACTATGTCAGGGGTGTCCACAGTGTGGCCCGGGGGCCATTTGCGGCCCGCAGCTCATGTTTTACCGGCCCGCGGCACATCATTCTAAAAATACTAAAACTTTTTTTTTTTAAACATTAAAACGTGGAATAAAAGAAACAGATAGGTGAAATGCAACGAGAACAAAAGTTGCATTGTTGACTCTAAAAACACAATTTTTTAAAATAATTTTTCAAAAAATAATAATGAGTCAAAATAAATGTTGCTATGAATTATTGACTGATTTAAGGACAAAAAGGACACAAATACAACAAACAAAAAAAACACGAAAAATATGAAAATTATTTTAAAAAATACATACAAATTATATACTAATACTAATTATACTAATTATTATATTGATTTTTATTATAAATATACTAAACTAATTACACAATATGTTATCTGAAGCTGATATACAGATTTAAGTGTTGAATATGAAAAAAATATATACAAAAAAAGCATGACCATTTTATGGGTGGAGCACTTTTGGATCCCCACTCATAAAATGGTCATGCTTTTTTTTGTAATTAAAAAACACCTGTCTTTGCTAAAAAAAAATAAAAAAAATAAATTCAAATACATTTTGCTATGAATTATTGACCTATTTAGGGATCAGATTACTTCACATCAAATATTCCACTTTGAAAATTTTTTTGGGAAAAATATTGTATATTTTGTATTTTTGCCCCCAAAAATTGGGTGACTTATTTTTAACCTTTTTTAAGACTGAAACCCTTCTGGGTCCCTAGGACCTAACTTGAGCGAGCCCCAAAGGTTAAAAAAAAAAAGGTGTATATTGTATTGGTTTTGAAAATGGAGAAAATATCAAAATGACCCCCGCGTGCTTTGATTTTTCAGTGTGCGGCCCTCAGTGGAAAAAGTTTGGACACCCCTGCACTATGTAAAGCGCTTTGAGTCACTAGAGAAAAGTGCTATATAAATATAATTCACTTTAATTCACTTCTTCAAAAAATTACAAACATGTACAGTATATGTTTTTGGTCTATTCATAGAGAATGTGGTTAACTTAAAAACATATATTTTTACTTTATGCCCAAAGCAAGTTTGTAAGTATGTGCACTTTCTTTGAAGAAACACTAAAAACTCGGTTGAAATGACACTGTCAAAACTCAAAGGATATATATTCGTCATTCACGTCCTAATTTGACTGACAGGGTGGCCACTGGAAAGGTAGGTCAAGTGGTGTGGTTGCAAGTCTGGCGACACAATAACGCCCCCTGGTGTCTGTCCGGTCATCCCGCCCTCACACCCGACTCCTCCCCCCCCCCCCGTCCCCGTCCCGGTATGACACGCTTGACCCTTCGTATAAACCAATCACAATCATGAACTCTTCTCACCCCACCAGCCTTTTCCTTGCCACACACAAAAGTCTTGCCACACTCACTCCTCACCGTCTGGCATGCAAAGAGAGACACGGAGAGAGATAGAAACCAAACACACAAAAAAAACAACATCCGACCACATCTGGTTTGGTTTTGCTGCTGAGATCTCTCCCTACATTCAACTGGGTCTTAAAAATTAACTTCAGTCTGATATATGTATTTGTATGCTGTAATGACAAGGGTTGTAACTGCTTACTTCCACAATGGCGCTGAACACAATTAAACAGCCCTTCGAATGCTGACATTGCCACTTATTTCATACAAGACCCAAAAACCAGTGAGGTTGGCACGTTGTGTAATTCGTAAATAAAAACAGAATACGATGATCTGCAAATCCTTTTCAACTTATATTCAATTGAATGGACTGCAAAGACAATTATTAACTTAGAATTTAATAGATGGCAAAACATTGCAAAAAAGTTGGCACGGGGGAATTTTTACCACTGTGTTACATGGCCTTTCCTTTTAACAACACTCAATAAACGTTTGGGAACTGAGGAGACCAATTTTTGAAGCTTTTCTTCAGGTGGAATTCTTTCCCATTCTTGCTTGATGTACAGCTTAAGTTGTTCCACACATTTTACGCTTCATAATGCGCCACACATTTTCAATGGGGGACAGGTCTGGACTACAGGCAGGCCAGTCTAGTACGCGCACTCTTTTACTATGAAGCCACGCTGTTGTAACACGTGGCCTGGCATTGTCTTGCTGAAATAAGCAGGGGCGTCCATGATAACGTTGCTTGGATGGTACATTATGTTGCTCCAAAACCTGTATGTACCTTTCAGAATTAATGGTGCCTTCACAGATGTGTAAGTTACCCATGCCTTGGGCACTAATACACCCCCATACCATCACAGATGCTGGATTTTGAACTTTGCACCTAGAACAATCCGGATGGTTCTTTTCTTCTTTGGTCCGGAGGACACGACGTCCACAGTTTCCAAAAACAATTTGAAATGTGGACTCATCAGATCACAGAACACTTTTCCACTTTGCATCAGTCTATCTTATATGAGCTCAGGCCCAGCGAAGCGGGCTGCATTTCTGGGTGTTGTTGATAAATGGCTTTCGCTTTGCATAGTAGAGTTTTAACTTGCACTTAAAGATGTAGCGACCAACTGTAGTTACTTACAGTGGTTTTCTGAAGTGTTCCTGAGCCCATGTGGTGATATCCTTTACACACTGATGTCACTTGTTGATGCAGTACAGCCTGAGGGATCGAAGGTCACGGGCTTAGCTGCTTACGTGCAGTGATTTCTCCAGATTCTCTGAACCCTTTGATGCTATTACGGACCGTAGATGGTGAAATCCCTAAATTCCTTGCAATAGCTGGTTGAGATAGATTTTTTCTTAAACTGTTCAACAATTTGCTCAGGCATTTGTTGACAAAGTGGTGACCCTCGCCCCATCCTTGTTTGTGAATGACTGAGCATTTCATGGAATCTACTTTTATACCCAATCATGGCACCCACCTGTTTCCAATTTGCCTGTTCACCTGTGTTATGTTCCAAATAAGTGTTTGATGAGCATTCCTCAACTTTATCAGTATTTATTGCCACCTTTCCCAACTTCTTTGTCACGTGTTGCTGGCATCAAATTCTAAAGTTAAGGATTATTTGCAAAAAAAAAAGTTTATCAGTTTGAACATCAAATATGTTGTCTTTGTAGCATATTCAACTGAATATGGGTTGAAAAGGATTTGCAAATCATTGTATTCCGTTTATATCTAACACAATTTCCCAACTCATATGGAAACAGGGTTTGTATATATATATATATATATATATATATATATATATATATATATATATATATATATATATATATATATATATATATATATATATATATATATATATACATATATATATATATATATATATATACATACATACATACATACATACATACATACATACATACATATATATATATATATATATATATATATATACACATACATACATATATATATATACATACATATATATATATATATATATATATATATATACATACATACATACATATATATATATACATACATACATACATACATATATATATATATACATACATACATACATATATATATATATATATATATATATATATATATATATATATATATATATATATATATATATATATATATATATATATATATATATATATATATATATATTCCGTTTATATCTAACACAATTTCCCAACTCATATGGAAACAGGGTTTGTATATATATATATATATATATATATATATATATACATATATATATATATATATATATATATATATATATATATATATATATATACATACATACATACATACATACATATATATATATATACATACATACATACATACATACATACATACATACATATATATATATATATATATATATATATATATATATATATATATATATATATATATATATATATATATATATATATATATATATATATATATATATATATATATATATATATATATATATATATATATATATATATGTATTCTTTGTGCATTAAAGATGCTAAGGCCAACCCAATGTGCGTACAGCAACATCTTAAAGCAGACTATTGTTCACATCAAATAATATGCCTTTATTTAATTTCAAGGGCCAATTTAAAAAAATGGAAAATTGCCCCTGGGATGCACTTTGAACATTCCTGAAGTAGTAGTAGAAATAAGACAAAGTGAAAGGATGAAACCCCATCCATCCATTTTCTACCACTTGTCCCTTACGGTGTGGCATTATCAATAAAGATTCAATGTCTTTTCTCTAGGGATTCTGACATTTCAGCTCGGGGAACATTTGTGTAAGCAGCGACTGATGCAATTGTTTTGGATGGTGACATAGCAGCGTGTGCGTGTGTGTGTGTGTGTGTGTGTGTGTGTGTGTGTGTGTGTGTGAGGGATTGAACCGTGCTATTATTAGAGAGCCACTGGAGGGCAGTGAAAGAACTGTGTGTGACGGACAGGATAATCCCAGTGTGTGCGCGGAGCCCAGTACACAATCAGCAGGGTGTGAAAGTGAGGTCATGAATCGCTCTTCAATAAACACAAACATGGCGCCGACTTGTCTTTCGCACGGCGTCCTTCCTTGACCGCAGTGAAAATATTCAACCGGGGTTGTTGACTCGCACGGAACTGGCATTTAGCAAGGCGAGGCGGAGTAGCTACCGTATTTTGTCAATTCTAGTGAGGTATCTAAGCCCATGTCCATATACTGGAGCATCTTCATAAATCTACATTCTCTGAATGTTCCTTGTAGGGCTTTCAAAACACCGACCATACTTTTTGGGATTAAAAATGTAAAGACAATCAACCCATCTGCAGTGCTTGCACACATGATCAGTCGATGCTGTAGTGACAGGCAGCAGGATCAAACAAATCAATATGGAAGACGCTTAACAGAAGGTTGGCTATTGACAGGGGTTGTATAATGATTTGTTTTTCCACATTTAAAAGGCTTCCTTGTGGTCTCCATGTAATTAAATGGTGGTTCTTTAGTCCAAATGTTGCATAGATTTTGTATTACATACCGTCAAATGCGTCGTTTTCTGGGCGGTCTTATTGACATGTCGAAGCCCTCCTTCAGGCCAAGCTCTCTTCGATTGCGTCTCCACCCCGTCAGGCATGTTGTAGTTTCTAGCGCTGTCCATATTACTGGCAGATATATGTTAGCACTACACTGCAAAAAGTCAGTGTTCAAAAACAAGAACAAATAATACAAAAATTAGGGGTATTTTATTTGAACTAAGCAGAATTATCTGCCAATAGAACAAGAAAAATTGGCTTGTCAAGACTTTCCAAAACAAGTAAAATTAAAGCTGCAAGCAGCGAGGGACGGGACCGACTTTGACGGCACATAAAATCCAAACCGGAGCAGTAATTAAAACTCTTTTGTCAACTTTTAGTCAGAAGGGTTCAATCTCTCTCCTGTGCTAGTTTGAAGCCGACACGATAAACGCGCTCAGAGGAGATACAGTTTGAAAAAAGGTGACCGGTTTTTACAAAACGTTTGTTTTGAAGGGGGAATTGCAAAATTCCTGTTGATTTTTGCTGGGGGTTGTCAATACATGAAATGTAGGTCTAAGTGAGACCTACATAGAGGTTTTTGTTTCATGTCTTTACGACATTCCTACTGGAAGTTACAGGCAGTTTTGTCTGTTTTCTTCCTAGGAGCAGTTGTGTCTGTGTTTTCTTCCTAAGGGGTGCTAGAGCGCAATTTTGAGTTTTGGGGTTGGGTTTTTTTATTAGATCGCAATTTTTGCCAGTCTTGATGTGTGTGTCAAGTTTCGTGAGTTTTGAAGCATGTTAAGGGGGTCAAATTATAGCTCAAAGAGGCAAAAGTGACTGTTTTTACAAAACTTTTGTTTTGAAGGGGGAATTGCAAAATTCCTGTTGATTTTTGCTGAAGGATGTCAGTGTATGAAATCTAGGTCTAAGTGAGACCTATATAGAGGTTTTTTTTTAATTAAATTGCAATTTTCACCAGTCCTGATGTGTGTGTCAAATATGGTGAGTTTTGAAGCATGTTAAGGGGGTCAAATTACAGCTCAAAGAGGCGGCGGAATAATAATAATAAAACCTTACAATAACACAACAATAGGGTCCTCTGTCCCAATGGGACATTTGGTCCCTAAATAGCTAAACTCAATGAACCCAAAAATACCTTAAAATAAGTATATTCTCACTAATAACAAGTGCACTTTTCTTGGTAGAAAAAATAGAGACCTTTTTGCTCAATATGTTGAAAAATATTCTTAAATTAAATTAAGTAAATGCTCGTGCCATTATTTTTGACAAAATGATATGCGCTTGGCATTACATTTCTTGAAACCAGCAAACTTATACTAAAAACTAATTTATTGTTCTTAATGGAAAGGCAACAAGGCAACCGCTTGTTACTCTCGGGGTCTCCTAGCCGCTCAGGCAAATCATATGGTCTAAAAATGCATTTTTCCGTCGACAACATGAGATCATTGCGCCAAGTGCGTGCTCTTTCAGTCAATTAGTGCGTATATATACAGCCCGGCCCCCGGCCAAAGAAATTTTAATTGTAATTTTGAGCAATTTATCTGAATGTGCATGAACTATTTCTGTTCAAAATTGTTTGAAATGTCACATGTTAAATGTTTAAATATTAACTGTCAGTTTACTGTACTGTGCCAACTGTACTACTATATGCATACATCTTTTCTATTGTTTCATTGAAAATAAAACAGCAAAGTCAATTTGGCTGTCATCTGTTTTAATTATGAGACACAATTGTGTTAAAGTCATGATTTTTTTTTTCATGCTTGAAATAAGAAATGATTACTTTAAAAAAGTAGTTTTATACTTTTGAGTGTTGATGACACAGCTTTGCAACAGTTGATATTCTAGTTTCAAGCATGTTTTACTCAATATAGGTCATCAAATCTCAGCAACAAGCTGTAATATCTTACTGAGATCATTTAGGACCAAAACCCTTAAAACAAGTAAAACACTCTAACATAAAATCTGCTTAGTGAGAAGAATTATCTTATCAGACGAAAAATAAGCAAATATCACCCTTATTTGAGCTTTTAATCTTACTTTAAGTGTATAGATTACTATATGTTACAGCAGAGGATTTTAGCATGCATTTTAGAAGCAGTCCTGAGGTGCATTTGCATTGAAATCAATTTTTTTTTTGTGCACAAAGGTGGCTCATGGGAGACATTGTGCCTCTGACCATGAATGTCAAGAAGAATATGTAAGACAATGCATACTGAAAGATGCCTTTTTCACATAGGAGACATGCAAATATATTTTTTTATAGGAAAAAACTTACTTCATAAAAAAAAACAAAACGCCAGAAGACACAAAAATGCATCAGTTAAATTATTTGTAGAAATGTCCGATAATGGCTTTTTTGCCGATATCTGATATTCCGATATTGTCCAACTCTTAATTACCGATTCCGATATCAACCGATACCGATATATACAGTGCCTAATTTTGTTGTGATGCCCCCGCTGGATGCGTTAAACAATGTAACAAGGTTTTCCAAAATAAATCAACTCAAGTTACGGAAAAGAATGCCAACATGGCACTGCCATATTTATTATTGAAGTCACAAAGTGCATTATTTTTTTTAACATACCTCAAAACAGCAGCTTGGAATTTGGGACAAGCTCTCCCTGAGAGAGCATGAGGAGGTTGAGGTGGGGGGTAGGGGATAAGGGGGGTGTATATTGTAGCGTCCCGGAAGAGTTAGTTGCTGCAAGGGGTTCTGGGTATTTGTTCTGTTGTGTTTTAGTTGTGTTACGGTGCGGATGTTCTCCCGAAATGTGTTTGTCATTCTTGTTTGGTGTGGGTTCACAGTGTGGCGCATATTTGTAACAGTGTTAAAGTTGTTTATACGGTCACCCTCAGTGTGACCTGTATGGCTGTTGACCAAGTATGCTTTGCATTCACTTGTGTGTGTGAAAAGCCGTAGGTATTATGTGATTGGGCCGGCACGCAAAGGCAGTGCTTTTAAGGTTTATTGGCGCTCTGTACTTCACCCTACGTCCGTGTACACAGCATCATATTAAAAAGTCATGAATTTTACTTTTTGAAACTGATACCGATAATTTTGAAACCGATATCGATAATTTCCGATATTACATTTTAAAGCATTTATCGGCCGATAATATCGGCAGTGCGATATTATCGGACATCCCTAATTGAAATCAATTTTTTTGTGCACAAAGGTAGCTCATGGGAGACACTGTGCCTCTGACCATGAATGTCAAGAAGAATATGCAAGAAAATGCATACTGCAATGCTTTTTTTCCACATAGGAGACATGCAAATATATTTTTTTATAGGAAATAACTTACTTCATAAAAAAAAAAAAAACGCCAGCAGACACAAAAATGCATCAGTTAAATTATTTGTAATCCGCCCTTTAAGTCATCCAGCAGCTTTAAAATGATACAACTATATTGGTGATCAGAGATTATGGCAGATATTTTTATTTTTGACGGTCAACGTATGTTGACAATTAAAGATGTCCAATAATATCGGACTGCCGATATTATCGGCCGATAAATGCTTTAAAATGTAATATCGGAAATTATCGGTATCGGTTTTCAAAAAGTAAAATTTATGACTTTATAAAACGCTGCTGTGTACACGGACGTAGGGAGCCTTTGCGTGCCGGCCCAGTCACATAATATCTACAGATTTTCACACACACACAAGTGAATGCAAGGCATACTTGGTCAACAGCCATACAGGTCACACTGAGGGTGGCCGTATAAACAACTTTAACACTGTTACAAATATGCGCCAAACAAGAATGACAAACACATTTCGGGAGAACATCCGCACCGTAACACAACATAAACACAACAGAACAAATACCCAGAACCCCTTGCAGCACTAACTCTTCCGGGACGCTACAATATACACCCTCTACCCCAAACCCCGCTCCCCCAACCCCGCCCACCTCAACCTCCTCATGCTCTCTCAGGGAGAGCATGTCCCAAATTCCAAGCTGCTGTTTTGAGGCATGTTAAAAAAAATAGTGCACTTTGTGACTTCAATAATAAATATGGCAGTGCCATGTTGGCATTTTTTTCCATAACTTGAGTTGATTTATTTTGGAAAACCTTGTTACATTGTTTAATGCATCCAGCGGGGCATCACAACAAAAGTAGGCATAATAATGTGTTAATTCCAAGACTGTATATATCGGTATCGGTTGATATCGGAATCGGTAATTAAGAGTTGGACTATATCGGAATATCGGATATCGGCAAAAAAGCCATTATCGGACATCTCTATTGACAATTACATGTAGGATGGCGCTGCTGCACAATCACCTCCTTTTTTTTTTTTTTTTACAGCCGTGTGTGTAAATGTGTCAGTTTGCACGTGCTTTTCAGACGTGCTATATACGCAAAATAGCGTTTGGGGTTGAGATGAATTCTTGATAAATCAAACTGCTTACGCAGAATAATCACGTTTGCATCTTCTCCCAGCATTGTGGATCTTCTGATGATCAGCATATATTCTGCATGTTCATGAAGACAGGCACGCTAAATAGATCCCTTAACACAGGGTTCCCCCACCATTTTTTTCCACCAGGGACCGGTATAAAGTATGCATTATTTTCACGGACCGGCTTTCTACTGTACGTGTGGCAGATAAAAACAGCAAAAAAATTATCCTTTGGCTACAATCTGGCACATTAACATTGTATAATGTGAATAAGAAGTCAACAAAGACTGTCAGCCATCCGTAAACTTAAAGGACTATACGTTGCACCTCACCTCCTGTTATTACTTTACCAAAGCATTGTTCAACCCATCCTTCTGTACTGTTCCACATGTTTTTTTTACTATGCTTTCTGTAACCAACCGGACCAAACTCACACGCATTACAAACATAGCAGCTAAAATCATCGGCCTACCCACACCCAACATTTCAGATTTAAACCACAGGTCCATCATTCGACTGGCAAACACGATAGTCCAGGATATCACTCACCCACTACACCAATAAATCATCCCACTACCATCAGGACACAGGTACAGAACCATCAAATTCCGGAGGGCCCGCCTCAGGAAAAGTCTTATCCCTGCAGCTATAGCCGCCCTTAACAGCATGCCCGGCCGACCTGTCTGACAAGCCTGCAAATGTGTTGGTCATGTATGATGTCTTTTTGTTATTTTTGTATAGTGATGTGTAATGTCTATTGTTTAAATGTACGGCAGTGACAATGAATTTCCCCAACGGGGACCAATAAATCTAAATCTAAATCTAAAATCTATATGTCCATTAATGTGCATTGTACCATGTACTATAACAAAGGAGTAATATACATCTATTAACAAGCTTATTAGTGTTTAGTGGGACAGGCGAAAGTTAAGTTGGAGAAAATGCGTTAGTTCATAAATTAATTTGTGTTTCTGTGCGGCCCGGTAGCAAATGCGTCACGGACCGGTACCGGTCCCGGGACCGGTGGTTGGGTACCACTGCCTTAACAGACACAATCCTCTGTGCGCATGTTTTGTTGATCAGCTTTCCGTGTGCTATTAAGTTTGCACGTTTTTTAGTACACGCAAACCTCTAATACATCAGGTCACAGTGTGTAAAATGTCTTTCTTAATATTTTTGACGATTATACAGTAGAAAGGGGATTTGTATGGCCCCATTTGTCTCGGTTTACCTGACACATGAAACGTGACGAATTAAGGGGTGCACTATCCACTTTAGCAGTAGAGTGTTGAATAGCTCAATATGTGTTGTGTGGCAATTCCAACTGTGACCACAGCGTCAGTTGCTATGCAGAGAGGCACTTTCCATCATTTTCAGCAGACTGCATTGCAAAATGATTAACCCCCCTACCCAGTAATGGGGCCATATGACTGTGCATGTGAGCTGTGTGCTTGGTATTTTTATGTATTTGTATCTATTTATCTATGTTCTTATGTTTTTATGTGTTATTATGAATTTGCACTAAATTAGTTTTTGCTTACAATTTCGTTGTACAATGTACAATGACAATAAAGATATATTCTATTCTATTGTATTCATATGAATCTCTTCCCAACTGTAGTTCAGAGCTAATGAAAAATGAAAAACAAATTCAGTACCTCTAAACGTAAACAATTGTCAAAAAGTTCAATATTGTTAAATATCGGTTCATGCAACATATTACCGGGTCTTTGATTGATCTCTTTGTCTGACTTGAACTCCTGGAATCAAATAAGTTTTGCACTACAGTAAAATAAAAAAATATATTGATATGCAGCTGTATATATATTGGTCTGTTTGTGCATGCGGTTGCTAGGATATGGAGACCGCAGGTCACCTTGAAAACTATGCTGGAGATTATTTGATTTTTGATCCTGAAAGAGATATCAGCGATGTGGCAGTGGCGTCTGTGTGCACGCCAATAAAGTATGTAAAAGTCTTTCTACGGCGTGACAAGATTTGATTATGAAAACAACATTCATTTCAACGGGAATATTGTTCAACTCAATTACAAATATTGTTGCAAACCTTCTTCAGTCTCTGAAATCAATATTAGTGTACCTATTGCAAAGGGCAGTAAGTGAAGTAGTGCCAAATATTACAATACCAACACAATAAAAAAACAACAACACTACCTGAGTTAGAATGACGCAACTCGACGCTGTTTAGAACGAGAGGATATGCTTTTAAGTGGCCAGATCACATTCCACAAAACAGACTTGTCGGCTCTCTTTGAGGACAAAGGTTGCGCCGCGGTATTAAATATTAAAGCCTTGCAGGATAACATTGCAGTAATGTGGGTTTTAAAAACATGTGAGGTGAGTTGGTAACATTTTAATTTAAATAGGGGATGAATTAATGAATCGCAATCAAAGTTATCACAAATTAGTATCCGGTTTTTAATGTTTTGTAAATAAATAAAAAAAGTTCTGACAAATATATGTTTGTTTGTTGGTTTGTTCTCATTTTAGGAGAAAGATCTACTCCCAAGTGGGCCGGACTGGTAAAATCCCGGCACGATAACTTAAAAATAAAGACAATTTCAGATTTTTTTTTTTCTTTTAAATATAGAACAAGCACATTCTAAAAATGTACAAATAATAATGTTTTTTTTTGTTTTTTTTACACTTACATGTTGCAGTTAGTATTCTATCTTTATTTGTCGTTATTTATATTTTCTGAATAAATGATGTGATAATGTTCATCAGTCAACTCATTGGTGTTCATTTTCAATCTATCAAGATAAGAAAATGATATCGGAATCAAATTACAGGATGTTATTTATGTACAAAGAAACTTCAAGGGTGTCAAACTCATTTTAGATGGGGGGCCACATGGAGAAAAATACACTCCAAAGTGGGCCTGGTAAAACCACGGCACGATAACTTAAAAATAAAGACAACTTCAGATTGTTTTTTTTGTTTAAAAATAGAACAAGCACATTCTGAAAATGTGCAAATCAGAATGTTGTTGTTGTTTTTTTACACTTACATGTTGCGGTTAATAGTATTCTATCTTTATTTGTCTTTATTTATACTTTCTGAATAAATGATGTGATAATGTTCATCAGTCAACTCATTGGTGTTAACTTTCAATCTATCAAGATAAGAAAATGATATCAAAGTCAAATTACAGGATGTTATTTATGTACAAAGAAACTTCAAGGGTGTCAAACTAATTTTAAATGGGGGGCCACATGGAGAAAAATCCACTCCAAAGTGGGCCTGGTAAAATCACGGCACGATAACTTAAAAATAAAGACAACTTCAGATTGTTTTTTTTTGTTTAAAAATAGAACAAGCACATTCTGAAAATGTACAAATCATAATGTTATTTTTTTTTTTTTTACACTTACATGTTGCGGTTAATAGTATTCTATCTTTATTTGTCGTTATTTATACTTTCTGAATAAATGATGTGATAATGTTCATCAGTCAACTCATTGGTGTTCATTTTCAATCTATCAATATAAGAAAATGATATCGAAATCAAATTACAGGATGGTATTTATGTACAAAGAAACTTCAAGGGTGTCAAACTAATTTTAGATGGGGGGCCACATGGAGAAAAATCCACTCCAAAGTGGGCCTGGTAAAATCACGGCACAATAACTTAAAAATAAAGACAACTTCAGATTGTTTTTTTTGTTTAAAAATAGAACAAGCACATTCCGAAAATGTGCAAATCATAATGTTGTTGTTTTTTTGTTTTCTTTACACTTACATGTTGCGGTTAATAGTATTATATCTTTATTTGTCGTTATTTATACTTTCTGAATAAATGATGTTATAATGTTCATCAGTCAACTCATTGGTGTTCATTTTCAATCTATCAATATAAGAAAATGATATCGAAATCAAATTACAGGATGGTATTTATGTACAAAGAAACTTCAAGGGTGTCAAACTAATTTTAGATGGGGGGCCACATGGAGAAAAATCCACTCCAAAGTGGGCCTGGTAAAATCACGGCACAATAACTTAAAAATAAAGACAACTTCAGATTGTTTTTTTTGTTTAAAAATAGAACAAGCACATTCCGAAAATGTGCAAATCATAATGTTGTTGTTTTTTTGTTTTCTTTACACTTACATGTTGCGGTTAATAGTATTATATCTTTATTTGTCGTTATTTATACTTTCTGAATAAATGATGTTATAATGTTCATCAGTCAACTCATTGGTGTTAACTTTCAATCTATCAAGATAAGAAAATTATATCAAAATCAAATTACAGTATGTTATTTATGTACTTCCGGGGTGTCAAACTCATTTTAGATCGGGGGGCCACATGGAGAAAAATCTACTCCCAAGTGGGCCTGGTAAAATCACGGCACGATAACTTAAAAATAAAGACAACTTCAGATTGTTTTCTTTGTTTAAAAATAGAACAAGCACATTCTGAAAATGTACAAATAATAACGTTGTTGTTGTTGTTTTTTTACACTTACATGTTGCGGTTAATATTATTCTATCTTTATTTGTTGTTATTTATATTTTCTGAATAAATGATGTGATAATGTTCATCAGTCAACTCATTGGTGTTAATTTTCAATCTATCAAGATAAGAAAATGATGGCATTCTGAAAATGTACAAATCATAATGTTGTTTTATGTTGCGGTTAATAATATTTTATATACTTTCTGAATAAATTATTTGATAATGTTCATCAGTCAACTCATTGGTGTTAATTTTCAATCTATCAAGATAAAAAATAATATTAAAATCAAATTACATGATGTTATTTATGTAGTTTGATCATTTTCTTCGACTGGTGCACTAACATCACGTGGTTTATTTTTTTTTTACATATGTAGCATCATCTACAAAGATACAAATAATTGCTATTGTGACATCTAGTGGATACATTTGGAACAGCAGTTTCTTTCATTGGCTCATTTTTATACTTGGCAAACTCATCCTGCGGGCCATACATTTGACATGCCTGCCCTAAAGTAAACCAGGGGCAGATACTTGTGCTTGCTTTAAACAAATGTTTGATGTTTAGGTATTAAATATTTTTACTGAATGTTGGGAGGGTACTGCATTCTAACATAGTAAGTGGTAGATGGTAAAAGTGCAAACTTCCTGCAATAATAAAGGGATACACATTGTTTAATAGGGACTTTGAAAAAAGACTGTTGGATAGTCAAATGCAAACCCGGGCAATTATTTTGACTCGGGGGGCCAAATTTAGAGAAAACACTGTGTCCGGGGGCCGGTATATCTATTTTTAGGAACACTAATACAAAACCTCACAGTAATGTCTGATTGAAAGCTAAACATGTTATGTATAAAGTAGAGATGTCCGATAATATTGGACTGCCGATATTATCGGACGATAAATGCTTTAAAATGTAATATCGGAAATTATCGGTATCGGTTTCAAAAAGTAAAATGTATGACTTTTTAAAATGGCCGCTGTACGGAGTGGTACACGGATGTAGGGAGAAGTACAGAGCAGTTGCGTCTCCCAGTCATACTTGCCAACCCTCCCGATTTTCCGGGGAGACTCCCGAATTTCAGTGCCCCTCCCGAAAATATCCCGGGGCAACCATTCTCCCGAATTTCTCCCGATTTCCACCCAGACAACAATATTGGGGGCGTGCCTTAAAGGCACTGCCTTTGAGTGCCGACCCAATCATATAATACTCACGGCTTTTCACACACACAAGTGAATGCAAGCATACTTGGTCAACAGCCATACAGGTCACACTGAGGGTGGCCGTATAAATAACTTTAACACTGTTACAAATATGCGCCACACTGTGAACCCACACCAAAAAAGAATGACAAACACATTTTGGGAGAACATCCGCACCGTAACACAACAAAAACACAACAGAACAAATACCCAGAATATGGCTCTTTCAAGTTGAGTTGAGTTGAGTTTTGAGTTTATTTCGAACATGCAAGCATACAACATGATACATCACAATTTCCAGTTTCTTTTCAACATGTTCGAAAAGGAGTAGGAAGAAGCAGAGCTTATTTAATCCTACCCCCTTTCTTTACATAACAGTTGCAAAACTTTTTGTTCACTTCCTGTTCACAATTTTTTCACAATAAACTCCATAAGTAATCACAATAAAAATAAATAAATAAATAATAGTAAGAATTTAATTATAATAATTGGTGAAGTAAGTCATATTTCATATGATGAGATAAGTAAGATTACTTTAAGAATGAATGAATGGATGGATGAAATAAATTGAGAATGTTTGTCAAGTTGCCTTGAGTTGCCGACCCCTGGTTTAGACATTTATGCCAAAAACAAAAATGTCACTGATTTGTTAAAAAAAAAAAAAAAAGAACAGTCTCAACGGCAGTGTACAGTGCATGAAAATATGTGTGCATGTCTATGGCCATATGAAGAAATAAACTAGTTTTATTCAGCTACTAGGAGCGACAAGGCCTGCTGGCATCCAAGCCAACTAATCCATAGCACCACTGGCAGCAGGTACAGTTTATCTTTGTTTTCTTAAAACTCCAGTTATAAATCTAAACATCATGCCACCCAAAAAAAAAAATTGTTGCTTCTGAAGAAGTGGAGGAACTTAAAAAAATCCATGGACTGTTTATCACAAGAGCTATCAGTCATGAGCAAACAGAAAAAAACAAATAACAGTTCTAAAGACAGAGGTCAAAACACTTAAACTAATACATGTTGAGAAAGATAAAAAGATTGCTGTACTGGAGAACCGGGTGGCCGACTTTGGAACAATACACACGAATAAACGACGTGATAATCACAGGCTTAGAAATAAAACCTCAATCATATGCCAGAGCAGTGAGGAAAAATCAGGACCAGGAACCGAACCAAATGGACCAAGTAAACACTTTCATGCATTCTAAAGGGATTGCAATTTAAACATGTCATCTCCCAAGGAGAAGGAAATAGGACAAACCTGCCATTATTCTAAGATTGGATCTTCTCAGACAGGGGAACATTGAGGTCTACATAAATGAGCACCCGACATAGAAAAACGCAGATATAGCCAGTAAATACAGTCGACTTGGACGTCCAACTGCGAGGTTTTCATTAAGCTGAACGGTACACCAGAGGAAGCTACAGTTCTACTTATTAGAACCATGTAGGAACTGGACAAATAGTGAAGTGAATATATGACAGAGAAAAATAGTGATTACAATGCATTCATTCATTCCTATCATTAATGAATGTTAATATTACAAAACCCAAAACCAGTGAAGTTGGCACTTTGTGTAAATGGTAAATAAAAACAGAATACAATGATTTGCAAATCCTTTTCAACGTATATTCAATTGAATAGACTGCAAAGACAAGATATTAAATATTCAAACTGAAAAACTTAATTTCTTTTGACTCGGGGGGCCAAATTGTAATAATCATTAACTTAGAATTTAATGGCAGCAACACATTGCAAAAAATTTGGCACAGGGGCATTTTTACCACTGTGTTACATGGCCTTTCCTTTTAACAACACTCAGTAAAACGTTTAAGCTTTCGGATTGAATTCTTTCCCATTCTTGCTTGATGTACAGCTTAATTTGTTCAACAGTCCGGGGGTCTCCGTTGTGGTATTTTAGGCTTCATAATGCGCCACACATTTTCAATGGGAGACAGGTCTGGACTACAGGCAGGCCAGTCTAGTACCCGCACTCTTTTACTATGAAGCCACGCTGTTGTAACACGTGGCTTGGCATTGTCTTGCTGAAATAAGCAGGGGCGTCCATGATAACGTTGCTTGGATGGCAACATATGTTGCTCCAAAAACCTATATGTACCTTTCAGCATTAATGGTGCCTTCAGAGATGTGTAAATTTCTCATGCCTTGGCCACTAATACACCCCCATACCATCACAGATGCTGGCTTTTGAACTTTGCGCCTATAACAATCCGGATGGTTCTTTTCCTCTTTGTTCCAGAGGGCACAACGTCCACAGTTCCCAAAAACAATTTGAAATGTGGACTCGTCAGACCACAGAACACTTTTCCACTTTGTATCAGTCCATCGTAGATGAGCTCAGGCCCAGCAAAGCCGAAGGCGTTTCTGGGTGTTGTTGATAAACGGTTTTCACCTTGCATAGAAGAGTTTTAACTTGCACTTACAGATGTAGCGACCAACTGTAGTTACTGACAGTGGGTTTCTGAAGTGTTCCTGAGCCCACATGGTGATATCCTTTACACACTGCTGTCACTTGTTGATGCAGTGCAGCCTGAGGGATCGAAGGTCACGGGCTTAGCTGCTTACGTGCAGTGATTTCTCCAGATTCTCTGAACCCTTTGATGATATTACGTACTGTAGATGGTGAAATCCCTAAATTCCTTGAAATAGCTGGTTGAGAAAGGTTTTTCTTAAACTGTTCAACAATTTGCTCACACATTTTTTGACAAAGTGGTGACCCTCGCCCCATCTTTGTTTGTGAATGACTGAGCATTTCACGGAAGCTGCTTTTATACCCAATCATGGCACCCACCTGTTCCCAACTTGCCTGTTCACCTGTGGGATGTTCCAAATAAGTGTTTGATGAGCATTCCTCAACTTTATCAGCATTTATTGCCACCTTTCCCAACTTCTTTGTCACGTGTTGCCGGCATCAAATTCTACAGTAAATGATTATTTGCAAAAAAAAAAAAAGTTTATCAGTTTGAACATCAAATATGTTATGTTATGTTATGTTATGTTATGTTATGTTATGTTATTTTCATTTATTATGCGCCCCCCCAACCAACTGTTACATCAGCCCGGGGCGCAGCCCGAGTGGAGAAACAAAAAAAAAACAGAAACAGAGACTGAGACACACAAAGGAATCTAAACTAAATGAAAACATAAATTAAAAGTCATCTGCGGTAAAAAGGTGAGTTTTAAGCCGTGCTCTAAAAGAGTCCAGAGTGGTGGCGGACTTAATACTCAGGGGGAGCTTATTCCACAACCTAGGTGCCATCACTGAGAAAGTACGGTCTCCCCTTGTCACTAGGTTTGACCGTGGGACCTTCAGGGTCATCTGGTTGTCTGATCTAAGGCAACGACCCAGCCTGGAGCTGGTGGGTTGGTCCAGGAGATCTTTAATATAAGCTGGGGCGAGACCATTGAGCGCTTTGAAGACGAACATGACGATCTTAAATTTCACTCTACGCTTGACTGGGAGCCAGTGAAGGGAGGAGAGGATGGGAGAAATATGTTCCCTCATTTTTGCGCCTGTCACCAGCCTGGCAGCCGCATTTTGTACTAGCTGCATGCTATGGATGGTCTTGTCGGTGACCCCAGCATAAAGGGCATTGCAATAGTCCAGTCTAGAAAAAATAAGCATCAACACGACCCTCCGTAGGTCACTGGGGGAGAGGAAAGACTTGATCTTGGCTATGGTGCGTAGTTGGAAAAAACAGGATTTCACCACAGATTTCACTTGTTTGTCAAACTTGAGGTCTGGGTCGAATATGACCCCAAGGTTTTTGACATGGGGTTTTTCAAGAGTGGCCAAACTTCCCGAATTCTTTCTGATCTGACTGACCGAGGTGGAGTTGCCAAACAGAAGAATTTCACTCTTGGTGTCATTGAGCTGCAGGAAGCTTTGTGACATCCACTCCTTTATGTCCCGCAAGCAGTCTTTCAAAAGGTCCAGCCCAGAGGGATCGTCCGTCTTGAGTGGAAGATAGATTTGAGTATCGTCAGCGTAGCAGTGAAAGGGAATTTTATGGCGATGAATGACTTGGCTGAGGGGGAGCATGTAGATGGAGAACAGGATGGGACCCAGTATTGAGCCCTGGGGGACCCCACAGGTGAGGTTGACACAGCGGGAGGAATGGTTTTCTATGTTCACAGAGAAGGTTCTGTTGTTGAGGTATGACGTAAACCAGGACAGGGCTGTGTTGGTGATGCCGACCCCATGTTGGAGGCGGTCCAGGAGATCAGTATGGTCTATAGTATCGAACGCTGCACTGAGGTCCAGGAGAACCAGTGCAGCACATTTCCCAGAGTCAGTGATGAGGAGAAGGTCGTTTAATACCTTCAAGAGGGCGGACTCAGTGCTGTGGCCGGCCCTAAATCCAGACTGAAATTTTTCCAGTATGTTGTTGTGTTGGAGATAGGGCTGCAGCTGACTGAGGATGGCCTTTTCTAACAGTTTAGACAGAAATGGTAATTTTGAGATGGGTCTGTAGTTGCTGGGGTGAGTGGGATCTAGGTTGGCTTTCTTAAGAAGGGGTTGGACTGCTGCTTCTTTTAGGCATGATGGGACTATACCTGTGGCCAGGGAACAGTTGATGATGGACAGGATGTGGGGACCTACTGCATCAAAAACCTCCTTAAGGAGGAGGGCAGGGACGGGGTCCTGAGGGGATGTGGCTGGTCTCAAGGCGGCGGCCATCTTAGAGAGGGATGAAAGGGAGATGGGGCTGAACATGGAGAAAGTGGATGAGCAACTCAGAGTAAGAGCTAAGTCCCGGGTGGGAGGTGGGATGTTACTTCTGATGGTGTTTACTTTATCTGAGAAAAACAACAGAAACTCTTCACACTTTGTAGGGGATGCATCCTGGATAACAGTGGGGGGGAACCACAGAATTGATGGTTCTGAATAGAATTCTGGAGTTTGGAGCATTTGCAATGAGACTGGCAAAGAACTTGTCTCTCTCAGCTTTAACCACCCGGTGGTAGCTCTTCTGTCTGTCCCTCAGTAAATATGTTGTCTTTGTAGCATATTCAACTGAACATGGGTTGAAAATGATTTGCAAATCATTGTATTCCGTTTATATTTACATCTAACACAATATCCCAACTCATATGGAAACGGGGTTTGTACATCAGTGTTTCTATGTGGTGATTTTAACATCGATATTGAAGGAAGACTGAGAACATCAGATGAGTTTTTGAACACCATGAACAGTACAGGATTGTTTCCGATGATAAGAAAACCAACAATAATTACTACACACAGTTATTGAAAAAATGTTTACTGACACAGGGAATCATGAAATAATAATTGTCGGTGGTATTTTGATGACGGATGTGAGTGATCATCTTCCTGTATTTTGTGTTCATGAGCACCAATGTATTACTGTAGAGCAAGACCCCCCAGTTATATTTGTGAGAAAAAGATTAATAGAAGCCTTGAACGCTTTGAAAGAAGACCGGCAGAAACAAAAAATGGATGAAGTGTACACAGATGATGTGAATAATGAAAACCACTCATTTATGAAAATACTGATTCATCTGTATGACAAGAACTGTAAAAAAAATCAAAATTGGAGGCAATGGCAGAAAAAAATTAATTAACAAACCTTAGATGAGAAAGAGTATAAAACATGCTTGCAAAAAAAAAAAAAAAAATCATTTGTATTAAACATTTTTAAAATCAAGGGCAAACGACTCAGAAGAGCGGTACAACAATTATAAAAACACATTGATGTGGATTATGGGAAAACATAAAAAAGAAATAAAAATAAAAATAAAGACAACATAAAAGGTACACGGGGAATCATTATCAGGGTTTAAAAAAAAAAAAAAAGCACAACTTAAAATTCCAAATAATTTCAATAAAGATAAGTATAAACTTAGACTTAGACAAACTTTATTTATCCACAAGGGAAATTGTTCCACACAGTAGCTCAGTTACAAAGGATGGAAAGGGGAAGGATGGAAAGGATAATGCAGGTATTAAGTAGACTAAAAATGTACCATAGTAGCAATATAAATTATAACATAAATGTATTATTTACATATTATATATACAGTAATGCCAAAAGTATTTAGCCACCTACTTTGACTCACATATGAACCTGAAGTGCCATCCCATTCCTAACCCATAGGGTTCAATATGATGTCGGTCCACCTTTTGCAGCTACTACACTGATGTTGGTCAAGAAGGCCTGGCTCTCAGTCTCCATTCTAATTCATCCCGAAGGTGTTCTGTCGGGTTCAGGTCAGGACTCTGTGCAGGCCAGTCAAGTTAATCCACACCAGACTCTGTCATTCATGTCTTTATGGACCTTGCTTTGTGCACTGGTGCACAGTCATGTTGGAAGAAAAAGGGGCCTGCTCCAAACTGTTCCCACACGGTTGGGAGCATGGAATTGTCCAAAATGTTTTGTTATCCTGGAACATTCAAAGTTCCTTTCACTGGAACTAAGGGGCCAAGCCCAACTCCTGAAAAACAACCCCACACCATAATTCCTCCTCCACCAAATTTCACACTTGGCACAATGCAGTCCGAAATGTGCTGTATTTCTGGCAACCTCCAAACTCAGACTGGTCCATCAGATTGCCAGATGGAAAAGCGTGATTCATCAGTCCAGAGAAGCCCTCTCCACTGCTCTAGAGTCCAGTGGCGACGTGCTTTACACCACTGCATCCGACACTTTGCATTGGACTTGGTGATGTATGGCTTAGATGCAGCTGCTCGGCCATGGAAACCCATTACATGAAGCTCTCTGCGTACTGTACGTGGGCTAATTGGAAGGTCACATGAAGTTTGGAGCTCTGTAGCAACTGACTGTGCAGAAAGTCTTTGCACTATGCGCTTCAGCATCTGCTGACCCCTCTCTGTCAGTTTACGTGGCCTACCACTTGGTGGCTGAGTTGCTGTTGTTCCCAAACTATTCCATGTTCTTATAATAAAGCCGACAGTTGACTTTGGAATATTTAGGAGCGAGGAAATTTCACGACTGGATTTGTTGCACAGGTGGCATCCCATGACAGTTCCATGCTGGAAATCACTGAGAGCGGCCCATTCTTTCACAAATGTTTGTAGAAACAGTCTCCATGCCTAAGTGCTTGATTTTATACACCTGTGGCTGGGCCAAGTGATTAGGACACCTGATTCTCATCATTTGGATGGGTGGCCAAATACTTTTGGCAATATAGTTGTATATGTCCAGTTTTATGCAGTTTAGCACAAAACAATTGTACCAGAAGTAAAATGGTCCTGATTGTGATGATCCGTAGCCCGGATCACGTTTTGTTTTAGGTTAAAACTGCCTTAGTTCTGTTTCAGCACTCCTGGGTTGGTGTTTTTTTAGTTGCCTTGGGTGCTGATTATTTTCACCTGCCTCTGATTAGTGTTTCGGGACGCTCACCTGCTCCCAGCTGCAATAATCAGAGAGCTATTTATTTCTGCCTTTCGCCACACTCTGGCTGTTTTGTTTGCGCAATGCAAGAAGTTACGTTGGTATACTCTTTGATTCCTGGTTCGATGCTAAGCTTTCCCGTTAGCTTTTTCCTTAGCTTCCCGTGCAATCGGCACGCTTTGCTGTATTTTTGTATTTTGCCTGATTTATGGAAAATAAATAATTTTCCTACCTGCACGCTCCCTCTGGAGTTCCCCCCTGCATCTTGGGGAAACAATACACGCATTAACATACGACACCACGGTAACACCGATTCCTGGATCTTTCACACGAAAGCCTGGAAAATGCTGGACTTTTACAGCACCGCCTCGCTCCTCCCCCTCCGAACCCTCCGATAGTGCTTGACATGCATCTAACTGAGCACCATGGAGCTGTGATCGGTCTGTTTTTTTTTAATACATAATTTGGGTGTGTAGTCCCTTTATGGCGTATTCCTCCCAGAAAAGGGGCATTTTTACATCGGATGACATGCACAACAAAAGCTGACTGATGTTCCAGCTCCACCAACGATCTGCGTGCCGCTTCGGTTGTCGAGGTAGTCAAGGAGTGATGTGGTTGTTCCCTCTCAGGAAAATACTACCCTGGGGAATTTCTCTCAGAGAATTGCACATCACGCGCTCCACACAGACGAGGGTTGTGAAAGAATCCAGACAGTGTTGACGGGAGCAGCGTGGCATTCACTAATTATTCATGTGTAAAAGGTATTTATTTTTCTGGTGCTGTTCCCCTTCTTGAAAGTCAAGGTTGGAGTGACCCCCTTGTCTCGCAAAATATCTCTCTGCCCACAGCTTATCAAGTTTTGTTTTCCTGCTTTCATTCAGTTTCGTCACATTATATCAGTGGGCAAAACCACGCGGGACTGCAAGATAAACTTGACAGGTAGAATCCCTGTTCTCATCCCGCCTTTGCTAACCTTGCACATTGTCACCCTGCAACACTATTTGCATTGATTGCTTTTGCCCCATACCTATTTTATTGTTAACCATTGCAATAACATATCATTCAGATAACCCCGTCAGTGCAGCCTTTGTGATCTATGAGCAGACCTCCGGTTCCATCATGGGAATGAATGTCATACCAATGTTGTGTCTTTTATGATTTATATGGTCTGTTTTTTTTTCTCAGGCAGAATTCTCATCTTAAGACACACTTTTATTCTCTGGCTTTTAACACTATGGGAGTTGTGTGGTCCTCTGTGTTTTTAAATTTTGATTTCTATTTATTGTTTTAATTGGTTTTACCCTTTAAAATCGTTTTTAATCATAAGTGTTCATTCAAGGCTAAGGCAAACTATCGAGATATATTTTGTGTATCGTGACATGGCCTAAAAATGTCGAGTGAAAGCTAGTCGACGGCTCCAATCACCGGTAGTCACCCCGTCCCTCCCCAGGAGAACTTTTTTAATGTGAATACAGAGACCATGGACGAGGCAACCATGACCCACATATGCGGTCCTCTCCAAGGTTTCTCATAGTCAGTCACACCGACGTCCCACTGGGGTGAGTTTTTCCTTGCCCGTATGTGGGCTCTGTACCGAGGATGTCGTTGTGGCTTGTGCAGCCCTTTGAGACACTTGTGATTTAGGGCTGTATAAATAAACATTGATTGATTGATTTATTTTTATATTGGTTTTATATTTATTTATTTATTATTCAGTCATTGGTGGAGCTAAGGATAATATTTGAATATTGTTTTTAATATTGTTGTGCAGCACTTTGGAAACATTTTTGTTTTTTTAATGTGCTACACAAATAAAGTGGATTGGATTGATTGGATATGTTTGTCACCGAGTGTGTTGTGTCAGAGGAACGGCAAGAGAACTTTCGAATGTCCAGGTCGGCTGTGATTCTACTTAGTAAAAAACTTTGTCCATTTGTCGAAGGAGAAACAACGACAATGCAGGCTCCGGTGGACAAGGGAAGACTACGAAAAATAGCGAATGCATTTGGACTGGCAAAGCAGACTGTCAGTTTTTGTCCGCCATGTATGTTGAGCGATTACTCAACGTCTATGGCATGCTGCACTGTGGGAAACCATGAGGAAATACAACATCAGTCCTAACCAGTGTTGGGACTGTAACGTCGTTAGTTTCGGCGGTAACTAGTAATCTAACGCGTTATTTTTTTATATACAGTAACTCAGTTACCGTTACTGCGTTACTGCGTTATTTTACGTTATTTGTATGTAGTATCGGCTAGAAACTGAAGATCTGAGTGTGTTTTATTGGAGCGCTCCGGTGGAAAAGAAGAGGCGTGCTTTCCCCCACCCACAGAAAGCACGCCTCCCCGCAGTACTTCGGGTCTAACAACCTTCACTTTACCCGGAAGAGGGTCTTTACAGCTGAGGGTGAATGACGAGCCCGGCGGTTTGTTGCAACTTTGTGACTTTATTGCACGCAGCCATCCACCAAGCTAGAGCACCTACACGCACTCACTGCCGCCGCTCCCTCACCTCTCTCGCCCACTCACTCACTGACGTCACTCACCTCTCATGCTGTCATATCTTAAAGGGCAACACACACACACACACACACATACGCTACTCTCATAACAACTAACAAGACATCATGGCGAAGCCAGAAGTCGAGTTTTTTAACATGGAGACATTCTCAATACTTTTCTTTTGTCGAGCACAAAGAAAATAACATTTTAGTTAAATGTAAGTTGTGTCTTGGATCAAATATCCTATCTACTTAGAGATAAAGTTAAATTGCCATTATGTTGCAGCTATTTCAAATAGTTTTGTCAATTTTTTCTGGCCTGAAATAAATTGGCCCTTTGAAACATATCTTTGTCTTTGTGTGTTGTATGTAGACCACATTGCTTTCTGAGCTCAGTGATGCAAATGCATGTCAAGTTGATCAACAGATTATATTATTCTCCAGTGCAATAACAGTACTGAAATGAAGGCTAAAAGGGCATTAATGGGAGCCTTAAAAAAAGGGGGAAAAAAAGAAGTAACTAAATAGTTACTTTTCACAGTAACGCATTACTTTTTGGTGTAAGTAACTAAGTTGGTAACTGAGTTACTTTTGAAATAAAGTAACTTGTAATTGTAATTAGTTACTGGTTTTCAGTAACTAACCCAACACTGGTCCTAACCTTATCAGAGTCATTCAACATCTGTACAATAAAGCTACCAGCGCAGTTCTATACAACGGCGCTATTCGAGACTGGTTCAGGACAACAATTGGAGTGCGCCAAGGATGCCTTCTCTCTCCCATTCTCTTCAACATCTTTCTGGAGCGTATCATGATGGGTGCCCTAGCAGATAATGAAGGAACTGTCCGCATTGGAGGCAGACCAATTACCAACCTCCGTTTTGCAGATGACATCGATGGGCTAGCTGGAGAAGAAAGAGAACTTGCCAGTCTAGTTGAAAGGCTTGATACCACCTCCCGAGTCTATGGAATGGAAATCCATGCTGAAAAAACCAAAATGATGACCAACAACAACAATGGCATCCGCTCAGACATCAAAGTCAATGGACAGGCACTGGACACGGTGTCAAGCTTCAAGTACCTCGGTGCAATCGTGTCCGATGAAGGATCCAAACAGGAAGTCCTTGCCAGAAGTGCTCAAACAACTGCTGCCCTGGCAAAACTCAAGCCCATATGGAAAGACACAAACATCAGTCTGGCATCAAAGGTGAGATTACAGCGCTCACTTGTAATGTCCATCTTCCTTTACGCCTGTGAAACATGGACCCTTACAGCAGAGCTGCAGAAAATAATTCAGAACATGGAGATGAGATGCTACAGAAGACTCATGGGTATCTCCTACACCCAACATGTCACAAACGAAGAAGTCCGGCAAAAGATCAGCCAAGCCATCGGCCCACATGATGACCTGCTCACCACGGTCATAAAGCGGAAACTGAGGTGGTACGGACACATCTCAGGCCTTGCAAAAACCATCCTGCAAGGCACCGCACAAGGTGGCAGGAGACGAGGGAGACCAAAGAAAAGATGGGAAGATAACATCGGAGAATGGACTCACCTGAAACTCACTGAGGCAATGAGAGCTGCTGAGGACAGAGAGGGATGGAGAGAGCTGGTCAACAGATCGTCTGTGGTGCCCCAACGACCCTCCGGGGTTATGGGATAGGTTAGGTTAGGTTAGTTTGTCTACTCCATAACTACTGGGAAGCCATGAAGTGGTTGCGGCCGTCAAGTACGACCGCCAATTTCAGCCTAAAAGCACAGTGTCCTGTTGTTGGTTGTTGTAAAATGTTCTTTATCACATTGTTTACTTCCACACGTCCTTTAAAGATATGATTCATGTAAGATGCTCAGGTGTGATTCACTACAATAGTCTAACAGTTGCTGATGGTGAGGCAAGCAAGGTTTACTGTTAAAAGAAATGTGGCAATAGTCTACATTGAAACACAGGGTAAGGTTACACTTCCAGGTCAGAGGTGACTATGACACGCACATTTTTTACGCGCATGCGTACTAGGTCGCGTTGCGCCGGCGAACGGAGAGGGGAGGGTGTCTTAAACGGTGGTATTGTTGTGTGTGGACACGGATAAGGTTAGGTGGGATTTACCCTGGATAACCTTATCTGGCTTAGTGTAGAAGGGGCCTAAAATTGGTTGTTTTAATTGTCGAGTTTAATTCAAGCATACTCCGCAAATGTTCTTTAGGGTTGAGATTGGATCTTGGTGGTTTAACATAGTCAATGAGGTCCTTGGACTTTCCTAATGTTCTGAGAATCCAATAAATGATGTAAAAAAAACATTTTATGCTAAGACATGACCAGCTGCAGTTAATCCTGATCCCTATGAAGTCAACAGGGCTTGGCCTTGTCAAGTACTTAATTTAAGAACATCCACAGTCAATTCAAAATTGTGCATCCGGTTTTTGCTTTAGAAAATAACTAGACATGTAGGTTGTATTATCATCCCATACTTAAAAATTAACTGTTTGAAATAATCAATATGGTCCCAAATTGTCTTTCAAGCCCATGATGATGTCATAGTCTGTTGGTGCTGAACCCCAAGATGCAGAGATGGTGGACGTAGTGCAGGAAAACATGACTTTGATATCAAAAAGAAATGCAGGGAAAACAGGTACTAGGAAAACAGGAAACATGACACCTGGACACAGAAAAACAGGCAACAGGAAACAGGATACCAGGAAACCAATCATCGAGCCCTGACTGGAGGGCGAGGCAGGCACAAATAGCAGCCAGCTGATTGACAACAGGTGTAGCCATGCTGCCAATAAGCAGCAGGTGAGGGGATACAGCACTCAAGGAGCCAAGCAGCAAATGGAACCAAAATAAGTGCGCTGACAGGAAATAAACACCAACCAAGGAAACACAACCCGACATGAATGTGACAGATCGACACAGAAGAGTAGTGATTGGTACCAAATTTGGTACTCTTATAGGAATGGCCACATTTTGTCGATACTACCGGGTGCCAATTCACGTAAAATCAAACACTAAATTATTTTGATGTATACGATTTATTGTTGCACTTGTCATCAGGTCCGATTGCAGACTCTGCACTGGATCAAGCACTTGGCGGGGAAACGTAGGTAATGCTGCCAGTTTCTATGCCAACAAAGCAACCATGCCTGCAAGAAAGGCTCAAACGTACAGTAAGGCTGCACTTTTCAAAATGCGCTTGCTCGATGCTAGTTTACATTTCATATGCCTTAAACATGCTACCGATTAGCATTAGTGATTTTACATGGTGATTTCAATGCCTCCAAATTTTGGTAATCAAAACTACATCTAAGATGCAAGTTGCAATAAAACAGCTGGTGTGTATTAAGTACAATACATAGTTTAAACACTTTGTAGGACTCAACAAAATACAAGATGAGCACCTAATGGTAAAGACTACTTCCTGACCACAGCAACATAGTGTAGCCCAGACCTGGGCATTCTGCGGCCCGCGGGCCACATCCGGCCCTTTGTGCGTCCCTGTCTGGCCCGCGTGAGGCCAATCATAAATTGATATGCTCGGAAACTTGGAGCTTCAGCTGAAGAACAGAACGGCCGACTTTGACTGTTTTTCGCTGGCTTTGGATGAGAGCTGTGATGTACGTGACACCGCCCAGCTGATCATCTTCTTACGTGGGATAACTGCTGACTTTCAAATCACGGAGGAGCTGGCAGCCATGCAGTCAATTAAAAGGGACAACCACAGGTAATGACTTGTTCACATAGGTAAATGCATGTTTGGACATGTTAGGACTGAAATGGGACAAGCTGGCAGGTGTGACAACAGATGGTTGTCCAAATTTGACGGGGAAAAATGTTGGACTTTTAAAGAGGATGCAGGATAAACTTTAAATTAACCCTGTGCAGAAATTGACATTTTTGCATTGTATTATACATCAGGAAGTGTAGTGTAAGACAGTTTTAAAAATAAAACCATCAAAAGCAATCTGCTTTTGTATAAAGTTAAGTTAGGTTAAATGAAAGTATTATTATTATTAATTATTATTATTTATCTTACGGTATATCCAAAATAATGAGCAAAATGTAATTGAAATATTGTCGATGTGGCCCTCCAGCAGTGCTCGGGTTGTTCATGCGGCCCCCGGTAAGAATTAATTGCCCACCCCTGGTGTAGCCTATACATTACTGGCATTTAAAGGCCTACTGAAACCCACTACTACCGACCACGCAGTCTGTTAGTTTATATATCTATGATGACATCTGCAACACATGCCAATACGGCCGGGTTAACTTATAAAGTGCAATTTTAAATTTCCCGCTAAACTTCCGGTTGAAAACGTCTATGTATGATGACGTATGCGCGTGACGTCAATCGTTGAAACGGAAGTATGCGGACACATTGTATCCAATACAAAAAGCTCTGTTTTCATCTCAAAATTCCACAGTATTCTGGACATCTGTGTTGGTGAATCTTTTGCAATTTTTTTAATGAACAATGAAGACTGCAAAGAAGAAAGCTTTAGGTGGGATCGGTGTATTAGCGGCTGGCTACAGCAACACAACCAGGAGGACTTTGACTTGGATAGCAGACGCGCTATCCGACGCTGGCCGCCGACCGCATCTATGATCGGGTGAAGTCCTTCGTCGCTCCGTCGATCGCTGGAACGCAGGTGAGCACGGGTGTTGATGAGCAGATGAGGGCTGGCTGGCGTAGGTGGACAGCTAATGTTTTTAGCATAGCTCTGTGAGGTCCCGTTGCTAAGTTAGCTTCAATGGCGTCGTTAGCAACAGCATTGTTAAGCTTCACCAGGCTGGAAAGCATTAACCGTGTAGTTACAGGTCCACGGTTTAATAGTATTGTTGATTTTCTGTCTATCCTTCCAGTCAGGGGTTTATTTCTTTTGTTTCTATCTGCAGTTAAGCCCGATGCTATCACGTTAGCTCCGTAGCTAAAGTGCTTCGCCGATGTATTGTCGTGGAGACAAAAGTCACTGTGAATGTCCATTTCACGTTCTCGACTCTCATTTTCAAGAGGATATAGTATCCGAGGTGGTTTAAAATACAAATCCGTGATCCACAATAGAAAAAGGAGAGAGTGTGGAATCCAATGAGCCAGCTTGTACCTAAGTTACGGTCAGAGCGAAAAAAGATGCGTCTTGCACTGCACTCTAGTCCTTCACTCTCACGTTTCTCATCCACGAATCTTTCATCCTGGCTCAAATTAATGGGGTAATCGTCGCTTTCTCAATCCAAATCGCTCTCGCTGCTGGTGTAAACAATGGGGAAATGTGAGGAGCCTTTCAACCTGTAACATCACGCTACTTACGGAACAGGCAAGGCTTTTTTTATCAGCGACCAAGAGTTGCAAACTTTATCGTCGATGTTCTCTACTAAATCCTTTCAGCAAAAATATGGCGATATCGCGAAATGATCAAGTATGACACATAGAATGGATCTGCTATCCCCGTTTAAAAAAAAAAAAAAATCATTTCAGTAGGCCTTTAACTTGTTGGAATTGCAACTGCATGCGAAGTATACGATATAATACTTGCAAATGAGAGTTAAAAGTGTAAGAAAACAAGAGGTTGTGAGTTCAAACCCCGGCCGGGTCATACCAAAGACTATAAAAATGGGAGCCATTACCTCCCTGCTTGACACTCAGCATCAAGGGTTGGAATTGGGGGTTAAATCACCAAAAATGATTCCCGGGCGCGGCTACGCTGCTGCCCACTGCTCCCCTCACCTCCCAGGGGGTGATCAAGGGGATGGGTCAAATGCAGAGGACAAATTTCACCACACCTAGTGTGTGTGTGACAATCATTGGTACTTTAACTTAACTTAACTTAATATAACACAACAGCACAGTTATCATTATCAGCTCAGTGTTAAATATAAAATATTCATTCTTACATTTTATTATTTAACAATCAACAATTTATGAACATATGGACAGACACAAAAGTACCAAAAAAAATGTACCATTGAGTCCCAGTATTGAATCGCAGGTACTGGGATTTGGTACTGTATTGGTAAAGGTACCCATCTGTAATATTGAGTAGAAGTAAACTTCTAATCAGAACTGTATGGAATAAATAAACAATGGTAGCCATGTCTTTCAAGTGCGCTGTGTAAATATTAAACACTCTGACCCCTCTCTGTTAAGATATTTGCAACAGTTTGGATACAATAGGTAAAAAAAATGCTACATCGAAGCCTGCATAAAATGAGGAATCTCAAGGAACTGATTACTTTCAATGCGGTGTATCTAGTAGGCATGCAGATATACATAGATTGCTAGACATCCATCAATATTTCTTAGAATGTACATTTTCTGCGTCTCGTTGTGCGTTTTTAATCTTTAGATACGGTCCTGATCATACATTTGTGTCCTTGATCCATACACATAATGACGTTGGTGAAACATACTCGATATGATGTCCAGTTTCACTGTGCAAGGTTCAATAAAAAAAAAAAAAAAAAAAAAAAATATATATATATATATATATATATATATATATATATATATATATATATATATATATATATATATATATATATATATATATATATATATATATATATATATACAGCTTACGCTTTCAGCAACATACATGCCACGATAAATTTGACTTAACAGGAAGAAAGCCTCCTTGTTTATCAATGCAGTTTTATACATCACATGTCCCCATTATATTTCTTATCATGCATCTGCCACAGTATCAATCTAATTTCAAGAGCCACGGAATGCTTTCAAGATGAACCCAATGGAATAAAACTGGGGGATTTACGTGTGGCTCAGGAGGTGACTTCAGCTACTATGCACACCCTCTCTGCCTTCCCTGCTTAATTCTGAATGGCTGCTTAGCTCTAATTTAGGATGCAACTGACTCCAATATGAACTGACGACAATGTCAAAGAAATGACATTCTGGGTATGTCTGACATCTCCTATCTGTTTTTGGAGGTTTTTTTTTCTTCTTCATGAGACATGCCCCCGGGATATTGGTGAAGGAAGGCATTTACCAGGTGACATTTGTGTGTATGATCACTTAAAGTTGACCTATTGCCCTGTCAAGGTGGGTTTAAAGGCATGTTTTTACTAAGGCTGTCAAAGTTAACGCTTTAACTCATGCGATTAATCACAAAACATTAACACATTAATAATAGAGAAGGTTAACACATTGTCATGCATGAATACGAAGACGATTTCCTCGTCCAACATGTAATGTACAGAATATCAGAAGCAATTATTGAGGTCAAACTAACAGATTACATTACCAAACATATTTGACAATCGAAACCATGTTCATAACAATCCACATTTTGTGTTATTAATGCACAAAACTGGTATAGAGGGACAGAAGTGTAGCTCCTCTCCTCTGAATGCAAGTGCTCCTTCAGCAAGAATTGCAATTCTCTACGGTATACGCCAATGCACTGCAGGTATGTATTTATTTGTTTTGTCATTAAAAGCGTGTTTATGTCCATTTTGTGTTGAGCTGATTAAAAATACATAATGTTTAATAAACATGTCATTAAAACAAACAAATTGTACAGTCAGTTTTAAAAACTTGAAAATTATCTCGATGCAGAGAGGAGTGAAGAGATGCCAACTTGTGTGCTCACTGGCGAATTTCAGTTTAAAATCCACCCTCGTGTGACTTTAGATACAACTGTTAGCAAGTTTTAAGCAATAATTTGTAGTGCATTAAAGTAAATATATTTTTTGAAATGTTTTTGTATGACATCCTGACAATAAAATTGCATTTTGTCCAAAAATATGGGTCTTTTTTAAAGTTAATTTAAATCATGCATGCAAGTAATATATTGCGATAATCAAAATATAACATGTGATTAATCTAATGAAAATATTTAATTGTTTGACAGCAATATTTTTCACATGTAATGAAGGTACAAATATGCCTTATTATATTAGGCTTATTCACCCTAACCCATAAATCAATGGTCATGGTATGCTCTTTATTGTCATTGCACAAGTACAACAAAATTTCATTTTCACCACAAACTCGTTCAAGATTAGTTGAAAAGGGAACATAACAGGAACGTTGATAGATCGCCACTTCGGCGCATCGTAAAAAAGGTGGGACAAAGGTAGACGCTGGGAGGGCACAGACAGGGGCCATAAAAAAAAAAAACTTGATAGCTGATAAACACACATAAACATTTTACACAGAAACCCCAAGACTTGCAACAGGAGGGGAGCGCACAGTCATCTGGTCCAAAGCTGCCTGCCACTAGGGCGCTGCTCCGTTGTCCTTCATACCACATGGGGGAAAAGCGGTGGCAAAGGTGTGGGATGGGGTTGGGCGGGTGTGTGCATATGTTGGCCATAGTCCATGGTGTATATGTTAGGCCTGGAGTCGCTCTGAAGCGGTGGCAAAGAAACATAGTTTATCTTTCCAGGTGTTGTTGACAGGGAAGTAGTTTGTTTCGTCTTCGCTCGAGGGGACTCTTGAAGCAATAACCTTGCCACGTTGTGCCAGGGAAAATAATCAAGATTACAATGGTTGTGTTTCAGCGAGCAAAAACTAATTTAAACTTTTCACTCTTAATTGTCTATTCCTCCAATTCATGCAAGGTCCGATGTTATAAAGTCTGAGTGCCCACAGTTCTGCCCACATCCTTTAATCATTCGTGGCAGCTTCGGAGTACTTTGGATGGCTTCCAGCGTCTTCCAATTTTGTGTTACAGTACAAGGCTTACTCCAATCAGCAGGTGGATATCGTCAGCGTCCTCGGCTGAAGTGTCGCCAGGCACTCGGCACTCCTCTTCTCCCTAAAGTCTGTTGTGTGTCCCGCAACATACGTTCTAACAAGAGAGACAGGTTCAATCAATCAATCAATCAATGTTTATTTATATAGCCCTAAATCACAAGTGTCTCAAAGGGCTGTACAAGCCACAACGACATCCTCGGTACAGAGCCCACATACGGGCAAGGAAAAACTCACCCCAGTGGGACGTCGGTGAATGACTATGAGAAACCTTGGAGAGGACCGCATATGTGGGTAACCCCCCCCCCCTCTAGGGGAGACCGAAAGCAACGGATGTCGAGTGGGTCTGACATAACATTGTGAAAGTCCAGTCCACAGTGGATCCAACACATCAGCGGGAGTCCAGTCCACAGCGGGGCCAACAGGAAACCATCCCGAGCGGAGACGGGTCAGCAGCGCAGAGATGTCCCCAACCGATGCACAGGCTAGTGGTCCACCCGGGGTCCCGGCTCTGGACAGCCAGCACTTCATCCATGGCCACCGGACCTATGCAACTCCCCCTCGCAAGGGACAGGGGAGAAGAGGAGAGAAGAAAAGAAACGGCAGATCAACTGGTCTAAAAAAGGGGGGGTCTATTTAAAGGCTAGATTATACAAATGAGTTTTAAGATGGGACTTACATGCTTCTACTGAGGTAGCATCTCTAACTGTTACCGGGAGGGCATTCCAGAGTACTGGAGCCCGAATAGAAAACGCTCTATAGCCCGCAGACTTTTTTTTGGCTCTGGGAATCACTAATAAGCCGGAGTTCTTTGAACGCAGATTTCTTGTCGGGACATATGGTACAATACAATCGGCGAGATAGGCTGGAGCTAAACCGTGTAATATTTTATACGTAAGTAGTAAAACCTTAAAGTCGCATCTTAAGTGCACAGGAAGCCAGTGCAAGTGAGCCAGTATAGGCGTAATATGATCAAACTTTCTTGTTTTTGTCAAAAGCCTTGCAGCCGCATTTTGTACCAACTGTAATCTTTTAATGCTAGACATAGGGAGGCCCGAAAATAATACGTTACAGTAATCGAGACGAGACGTAACGAACGCATGAATAATGATCTCAGCGTCGCTAGTGGACAAGATGGAACGAATTTTAGCGATATTACGGAGATGAAAGAAGGCCGTTTTAGTAACACTCTTAATGTGTGACTCAAACGAGAGAGTTGGGTCGAAGATAATACCTAGATTCTTTACAGTCACCTTGTGTAATTGTTTGGTTGTCAAATGTTAAGGTGGTATTATTAAATAGATGTTGGTGTCTAGCAGGACCGATAATCAGCATTTCCGTTTTCTTAGCGTTGAGTTGCAAAAAGTTAGCGGACATCCATTGTTTAATTTCATTAAGACACGCCTCCAGCTGACTACAGTCCGGCGTGTTGGTCAGTTTTAGGGGCATGTAGAGTTGAGTGTCATCAGCATAACAGTGAAAGCTAACACCGTACTTGCGTATGATGTCACCCAGCGGCAGCATGTAAATACTAAAGAGTGCAGGGCCAAGAACCGAACCCTGGGGAACTCCGCACGTTACCTTGACATAGTCCGAGGTCACATTGTTATGGGAGACGCACTGCATCCTGTCAGTAAGATAAGAGTTAAACCAAGACAAGGCTAAGTCTGACATACCAATACGTGTTTTGATACGCTCTAATAAAATATTATGATCGACGGTATCGAAAGCGGCGCTAAGATCAAGAAGCAGCAACATAGATGACGCATCAGAATCCATCGTTAGCAATAGATCATTAGTCATTTTTGCGAGGGCTGTCTCCGTAGAGTGATTTGCCCTGAAACCGGATTGAAAAGGTTCACAGAGATTGTTAGTCACTAAGTGTTCATTTAGTTGCTGTGCAACAGTTTTTTCGAGAATTTTGGAAATAAACGGAAGGTGGGAGACCGGTCGGTAGTTTACCATGAGGTCAGGATCGAGGTTAGGTCTTTTGAGCAGAGGATGAATAACCGCTTTTTTGAATGCTAGGGGAACAGTGCCGGAGGAAAGTGATAAGTTTATAATATTTAACACTGATGGACCTAATAATACAAACAGTTCCTTGATAAGTTTCCCAGGAAGTGGGTCAAGTAGACATGTTGTTTGTTTTATCCCACTTACACGCTGTAATAATTCCTCTAATGTTATTTCATCAAAAATAGAGAGACTATTTTGGAGGGCAGTGTCCGTCGTATATACAGTCGTATTTGTGTTAATAGAGCCCAGTTGTAGCTGGGATGCGTTGTCTTTAATCTCCTTTCTAATGAGTTCAATTTTCTTATTAAAGAAATTCATAAAATCATCTGCCGAGTGGGTGGAGCTAGTGGGAGGAGTCCCTTGTTGGGTTAGCGATGCTACTGTACTAAACAGAAATTTAGGATCGTTTTTGTTGAGGCGGATGAGATTTGAGTAGTATTTAGCTTTAGCTAAGGTAAGCATGCGTTTATAAGTTATTAAACTATCACTCCATGCTTGATGGAAAACCTCAAGTTTAGTCGCGCGCCATTTGCGTTCCAGTTTTCTACATGATAATTTATGAGCTCTAATTTCTTCTGTAAACCATGGGGTGCGCCTTTTAGGGGCCCTTTTTTGCTTTAGCGGTGCTATACTATCAATAATTTCGCGCAAGGCATCGTCAAAGTTGTTAGTGAGTTTATCAATAGAGCCGACATAATTTGGGAATGGTGCTATTACCGAAGGCAGTAGGTCAGCAAGAGTCATCGTTGTGGCAGCATTAATGTTGCGGCCGCTATAGCAGTTATTATTATTATTAGCCTGAACCTGAGATCTTCTCAATTTTGTTGTGAGGACAGTTGATCAATTCTATTAGGATTGGATAGGACTTTATTGTCATTGCACAAGTACAACGAAACTTTGTTTTCAGCACAAACCCGTTCAAGATTAGACAAACAAACAGTGTACAGGGTTACAGAACAGGAACGCTGATGGGCCGTAAAAGATAAGAAAAAGGTAAAACGCTGGGGAAGAAGATGAGTAAAAAAATACAATCTAGACTGGGCTCCTAAGGGGGCCTAGTCTGGAGTGGAAAAAAACCTCCATGCCTTGCACACATAAACGTGTTACATTTAATCACGACAACTCGCAACAGAGGGGCGGGGAGTTGGGACCCTGGAGGTCGACTGCTGCAATGAAGCGCTGCCAGCCGTCCATCACCCCGAGGGGAATCAAGTGTTTTGTTTATATTTTGAAGAGCAGTGCAAAAAGAGGCAAGAAGAAGTTAAATAAGACAAGACGAGACAAAGAGGCAAGCAGGGCAGACACGGAGAGGGATGGGAGTGCGGCCATAGGGCCGTTAGGGTCCGCAGGCTCATGTTTTGTGGCCCTCTTCTTAACTCTGTAGTTTAGCGTAATTGCGGCCCACACAATCTTGTATCCCACTATAATTAAACACTTACTGCAATAATGGTGCTAGCGTGGCAGCACAATAAATAAACATTTAGCAACACAAACACCAATCCGAGAGAACTCATCAGTGTCAAAATAAACAATTTTTATATTAGATTTTACAAAACCCAAAACCAGGGAAGTTGGTACGTTGTGGAAATCGTGAATAAAAACAGAATACAATGATTTTCATATATTTATAAACATTTATTCAATTGAATAGACTGGAAATCTTTGTTATTTTTTGCAAATATTAGCTCTTTTGGAATTTGATGCCTGCAACAAGTTTCAAAAAAGCTCGCACAAGTGGCAAAAAAAGACTGAGAAAGTTGAGGAGTGCTCATCAAACACTTATTTGGAACATCCCACAGGTGAGCAGGCTAATTGGGAACAGGTGGGTGCCATGATTGAGTATAAAAGCAGCTTCCATGAAATGCTCAGTCAAATAATTCCACCTGAAAAGCTTCAAACTGAGTGTTGTTAAAAGGAAAGGCGGTGTAACACAGTGTAAAAAAAAACAACCCAACAACGTTATGATTTGTTAATTTTCAGAATGTACTTGTTCTATTTTTAAACAAAGAAAACAATCTGAAGTTGTCTTTATTTTTAAGTTATCGATTTTACCAGTCCGGCCCACTTGGGAGTAGATTTTTCTCCATGTGGCCCCCTGCTCTAAAACATCAATCAATCAATGTTTATGTATATAGCCCTAAATCACAAGTGTCAACATAAATTACCTTGCTGAATATTAAAAAATCATTCGAAGGTATTGCTCAAGAACAGGGGTCCCCAAACTACGGCCCGCTGGCCGGATCCGGCCCCCCAGCATCCAAAATCCGGCCCACGGGAAGTCCCAAGCTAAAAAAAAAAAAAAAAAATTTTTAATTTTTTAAATTTATTTTTAATTTATTTTCCTAATCCATTTTCTACCGCTTGTTACTCTCGGTGTCTCCTAGCCGCTCAGGCAAATCATATTGTCTAAAAATAAATGTTCCCATCAATAACGTGACAATGTTAAATGTTGATGACAAAATGGATTAACTCGCTGGAATATAAAGACAATGTATATATATATATATATGTATATATATATATATATATATATATATATATATATATATATATATATATATATATATATATATACATATATATATATATACATATATATATATATATATATATATACATATATATATATATATATATACAGCCCGGCCCCGGGCCAAATTTTTTTAACCCAATGCGGCCCCCGAGTCAAAAAGTTTGGGCACCCCTGCTCAAGAATGTTTCTCATGTTGTCTATTGTAATGTCTCTAGATTATTTTTATTCATAGCAGTTCCCTATGAATTTGTATACCATATTACATCCCTGCTTTACGACTGTTGCATTCACAGCACAGGTTTTCTGTATTTGCCTGGAGTGCAAATAATGAGATCGCATGTGTTATATGTCCTATGGGAAATTGAGGACCAAGTGGTTGCGAGTCTTTATTGACGTGCCAGCATGCAGGGCTTTTCCGCTCGATGAGGCCCACGTAAAATGTAGGGCATAACAAACAACCTTTGGACAAGCCCAGTTCACAGACATCAAATGGACCAAAAACACCCCTGTCATAATTTTAAAGCAGCCAAATTATGAGGGGGGAAAAAAAAGTATTCTCCTATGAAAGCCGGTTAATACCTTATCGATTTGGACTTTTTTGACCCGAGTAAGACTCATGAATGCTGAGGTGCCGTATCGCCTCCTACTCTTTGTCACGGCATCCTGCGCCGCAAGCCTTCATGTCCACGCACTGGGATGTGTGTGTGTGTGTGTGTGTGTGGGTGTGTGTGTGTGTGTGTGTGCATGACAGCTGGCCTCTATGCTTGCCTCCACTCTCCATCCCAGAGCACCCGGATCTTCATGTCTCTCATCTCAGGCTTTCATATCTTGACAGCTGACAGCTGATGCGCCGCTGCAGATGCTAGTTTGAATCTTTCATATAGACCCACGGCCGCCTTGCTCAAGACTCGTGTGGAATTCACAGAAACACCGTATTTTCCGGACTATAAGGTGCACTTAAAGGTCTACTGAAACCCACTACTACCGACCACGCAGTCTGATAAGCTAATATATCAATGATGAAATCTTAACATTGCAACACATGCCAATACGGCCGGGTTAACTTATAAAGTGCAATTTTAAATTTCCCGCGAAACTTCCGGTTGAAAACGTCTATGTATGATGACGTATGCGCGTGACGTCAATGGTTGAAACGGAAGTATTTGGACCCCATTGGATCCAATACAAAAAGCTCTGATTTCATCGCAAAATTCCACAGTATTCCGGACATCTGTGTTGGTGAATTTTTTGCAATTTTTTTAATGAACAATGAAGACTGCAAAGAAGAAAGCTGTAGGTGGGATCGGTGTATTAGCGGCGGACTACAGTAACACAACCAGGAGGACTTTGAGATGGATAGCAGACGCGCTAGCCGATGCTAGCCGCCGACCGCATCTATGATCGGGTGAAGTCCTTCGTCACTCCGTCGATCGCTGGAACGCAGGTGAGCACGGGTGTTGATGAGCAGATGAGGGCTGGCGTAGGTGGAGCGCTAATGTTTTTATCATAGCTCTGACGAGGTCCTGTAGCTAAGTTAGCTTCAATGGCGTTGTTAGCAACAGCATTGTTAAGCTTCGCCAGGCTGGAAAGCATTAACCGTGTAGTTACATGTCCATGGTTTAATAGTATTGTGGATTTTCTGTCTATCCTTCCAGTCAGGGGTTTATTTCTTTTGTTTCTATCTGCATTTAAGCCCGATGCTATCACGTTAGCTCCGTGAGGTCCCGTAGCTAAGTTAGCTTCAATGGCGTCGTTAGCAACAGCATTGTTAAGCTTCGCCAGGCTGGAAAGCATTAACCGTGTAGTTACATGTCCATGGTTTAATAGAATTGTGGATTTTCTGTCTATCCTTCCAGTCAGGGGTTTATTTCTTTTGTTTCTATCTGCAGTTAAGCCCGATGCTATCACGTTAGCTCCGTAGCTAAAGAGCTTTGCCGATGTATTGTCGTGGCGATAAAAGTCACTGTGAATGTCCATTTCGCGTTTTCGACTCTCATTTTCAAGAGGATATAGTATCCGAGGTGGTTTGAAATACAAATCCGTGATCCACAATAGAAAAAGGAGAGAGTGTGGAATCCAATGAGCCAGCTTGTACCTAAGTTACGGTCAGAGCGAAAAAAGATATGTCTTGCACTGCATTCTAGTCCTTCACTCTAACGTTCCTCATCCACAAATCTTTCATGCTCGCTCAAATTAATGGGGTAATCGTCGCTTTTTTGGTCCGAATCGCTCTAGCTGCATTGAAAACAATGGGGAATTGTGAGGAGCCCTTCAACCTGTGACGTCACGCTACTTCCGGTACAGGCAAGGCTTTTTTTATCAGCGACCAAAAGTTGCAACTTTATCGTCGATGTTCTCTACTAAATCCTTTCAGCAAAAATATGGCAATATCGCGAAATGATCAAGTATGACACATAGAATGGATCTGCTATCCCCGTTTAAATAAAACAATTTCATTTCAGTAGGCCTTTAACTACATGGTCCCAGGCACACCAGTCGTCAATCAAGACCATTGAGCGTCTTTATAACCGCGCCTTGAAAGTCCTAGACAAGAAGAGTATACGATATCATCGTTGCCAAATTTTAACCGAATACAATATTTTAAGTTTCGCCAATTTTATTTTGTTACACACAGTCAAACTGGTTTTTAAATGCTTGGATAACTCTGCTCCCCAATTGCTCTGCAAGGCAATTACAAGACTGCAAAGTGGTACCAGATTTACCACCCGAGCAATGTCAAAAGGCAACTGTTGCGTTCCATTCTGTAGAACATCTTTTGCCCAGACTGCCTTTTCAATAAAAGGACCACAACTATGGAACTCTTTACCTGTCACTTTCAATGAACAAACCAAATTGTGGCTAGTTGAGCAACAATCGTGTTCCCATGTTTAGTTTTTACTAATTTTTACTAATTGTTTTTTATCTAGTCTGCACTTTGTCCGTGTTATTATTATTATTGGCTTTTATCTAGTTTGCACTTTGTCTGTATTATTACTATTATCATTATTATCGACTCCTCTTTGCCTTATTCTTTTTATTTTCCTATTTTAATGATGTTAGATCTCTGTTGTTGTTGTTGTTGTTGTTGTAAATTAGCTTTGGCTACAAACACTATGATGCATTCCGTATTTCCTTGAATTGGCGCCGGGGCGGTTATTAATTTAAAACCTCTTCTCACTCCGGCGCTTACCAAAGGCATGCGTTAAAGGCAAGCATGCGCTAATTATTTTAAAACCTCTTCTCACTCCGGCACTTACCAAAGGCATGTGGTAAATTTAGGCCTGCGCTTATAAATTTGAGTGTGATGTAAGGATACCATCATGAAAAGCACATTTAATAAAAAAAACGTTATTATGGTCTTACCTTTACTTATAAATGAAGTCCATGCGCAGCTCCTTATGACCAAAAGCATCAATAACTTGTTTATAGAAGTCTTCCTTATCTTTCTTCAGTTTTAAAAGTCTCTCTGTCTCGATGGAGATATTCCTTTAATTATTACCTCCTGCTTCGATTGAAAGTCCAGTTTAGAAAACGGTTTTATTTTAGATATGTAATCCTCCATGTTAAAAGTGCAAGCGAGAGGAAAAAATAAACGATCGCTGCTAAAGCTGTTGCTGCTTGTTGTCACTTCTTCTGCAGCCGAGTAGTCGCAAGAAGGATCACTAGCGCCCTCTACCACCAGGAGGCGGGAGTAATTTAATGACTCATATTTGACACACGCAGCTACGGTATATTAATAAAACACAGCTGCTTACTGTTCTTCTTAGCATATTCAATAGCTTGGACCTTAAATCCTACTGAATAGCTCTTAATCTTCTTCCCTTTATGCGATTTCAAATTATTGAAATCAGCCTCCTCCATTTTGAAAATGATGACAGATGAAGTGTCACTCGTGACGTGACGAGTTTGACCCGGCGGAAATTCTAGGCATATGCTAATTATTTTGCGAAACGAGTTTGACCCGGCGGAAATTCTAGACATGCGCTAATAAAAATAATATTTTGCGAAACGAGTTTGACCCGGCGTTAATCCTGAGCCAGCGGTAATGCTAAGCATGCGCTAATTATTTTGCAAAACGAGTTTGACCCGGCGTTAATCCTGAGCCAGCGGTAATGCTAAGCATGTGCTAATTATTTTGCGAAACGAGTTTGACCCGGCAGTAATTCTAGGCAGGCGCATAAGATATACCCGGCGGCAATTCAAGGAAATACGGTACATTGAATAACTGTTTCAGATACCTATGTTTCTGTATGTGTCCCTATTTCAAATAAACCTTTATATATTGTGGAGCATCACAATAGCCCCGAACAGGTGAGACCAGGCAGTGGGCCAGCCATCACAGTGATAGCATGCACCAGGCGGTCAAACTACGCCAACCTCTGGGTGTGGTCGTTGAAGGCAAGTACATCCCTAACTCCATTCTCAATCAGGTTGATGTGTGGCCACCTGCCCCAAGGCAGCTGTGTCAGGTTGGCAATCACTGTTTTGCTTAAGTAGCACCCCAGTGTATGACTCATTGTGTGGCTGGCTCCCTGCTGTGTATTGCTTAGTCTGCTCCCATCAGGCGGTAAGTGTGTTGCTCCACTGAAATGTTATTTGTAGATTAGTCTGCTAAAGGTGTAATATGTTTGATTCATTGAATGCTATGATTTATTGAACTTTGTGCTGATCAGAGATTAATCTGCTCTGTGTTCCGGGCAATTTAGGGGACCTGATCAAGTCATGAAAAATGCAATAATTTGTTTTGTTTCAATGGAAGCCCCAATCGGGAGAACTTTAATTTAACCTTCATTCAGAAAAGTGACTGAATAAACCAACGCTGCTGCGTTTGAACATTAACAGAACTGTCTCTGGGAGGTTGGTTTGTGCCCGCACATCACAATATATAACCCAATGTAAGGAATAATTCTGGTTTTGCTTACCGACCTCAAAGCTATTTTATTTGGTATATGGTGAAATAATAAATGTTACCAATAGATGGCAGTCACACATAAGAGATACGTGTAGACTGCAATATGACTCAAGTAAACAACACCATTTTATATAGAAAATATAGAACATTACACACGGCGCTGAAAAATCTATCAAAATGTTTTAGTACGACTTTGGTAAGCTATGAAGCCGCACCGCTTGATGGATTGTACTGTGCTTCAACATACGAGTATTATTATGGTGTGTGTGTATAAGGTAAGACATATTATCTGGCCTTTTGTTTCGCAATATTATGCAAAAGCAACTTTTCTTACCTTCTGGTACCTGCTGATCTGTATTTGGGATCTGCATAAGTCCTGAAAATTTGTGCGAGTCCGCTTTTGTAGTCCGTGCCGACACCGTAGTCGATAAGCTTCTTTTTTTCTTCTATCTTCTTGTTATGGGACATTCATCCTCCGCTGTTGCCATTTCTAAAGAAAGTAGTGTAAAGTCACGGCGCAGACTCGAACCTGCTTTTCCTCGCCAGCTGGAGCTGCTGAGACCTCTGCTGGCAGCACGCTTGGACACGCCCCTGCTCGCGCTGGGCGCAGCACGCCCACGCAGCAACAAGGCTGCAGGCAATTGCGCATCAGCGCACCTGGACCTGATGAGAGGGAGCGGCATAAAAGCCAGCGGACCCAAGAGACCTTTGCCAGAACGTAGCCAATCTCCCTGAGTAAGCATCACGTCTGGCACCCCTCCCTCGTTCCTTGCTCGCCTTCTTTGTGCTCTTCCTCGTTCCCGTGTCGATGTCCTTTGTGTCTTCCCTGTTGCCTGTGATCGTGTCTCGCCTCACGACCTCCTCCCGGATCTCTGCTTGCCTCCCTCGATCCTCGACCCCTGCTTTGACACGGACATTGTTTCCCCTCTCCAGCCCCCGACTGCTTGCCTCCCCGCTGACTGCCTCTTCGCCTTCTCCCTTGGATTCGGCGAACAATTCATTCAACACGCACCGACAACATCCTCTGGTAAAACTCACATTGTTAATTCCACACATCGTCCGCACTCATTCACTTGTGGTAGCATACACACCCCACACATTCATCAAAGTTTTAAATAAACCTGGTAAACCGCAGTTCCGCCTTGGTGTCGCCTCCTTCCCTTTGACACATACACAACAGTAAGACATTTTATCTGGTGTTTTGTTTCGCAATATTATGCAAAAGCAACTTTTCTTACCTTCTGGTACCTGCTGATCTGTATTTGGGATCTGCATAAGTCCTGAAAATTTGCGCGCGTCCACCTTTGTAGTCCGTGCGGACACCATAGTCGATAAGCTTCTTCGTTTTCTCGATCTTCTTGTTATGGGACATTCATCCTCCCCTGTTGCCATTTCTAATATAACGTAGTGTAAGGTTCTTACTTATATCTGCCATGAAAACGTTTTTTCACGGGACACATTTCCGGCGGATGAGGAGATGCTGCTCCGTTATTGATTGAAGCAAAGTTGCACGCTACACCGCTACAACAAAGATGACGGGGAGAAGACCGCCCACAAAAGCGACTGTCAGAAAGCGGCTTGAAGATGGTCTGTAAAACATAATCTATGCAACATTTTGACCAATGAACCATCATTACATGTTATGTAGACCACAAGGAAGTGTTTTCAATTTAGAAAAAAAATATATATATATGACTCCTTTAATGCGCCTTACAATCTGGTGCGCCTTGTATATGAAAAAATATTGAAAATAGATCATTCATCGGCAGTGCACCTTATAATCCGGTGCGCCCTAAGGTCCGGAAAATACGGTATTTAGTGAAAACTTTTTTTTGGTGCGCCGTTTGAAGTTCTCGACTAGTTGATTAGAGAGCAATACCCTGATACAAATATGACACAACTCTCATAAGCCTGATGAAGCCGTGACTTGAAGCAATAGGGCTGGGAGCTTTATGGAGATTGCCTACAGCAGAGTCATGGGGATTTACTAGTTTCCACTTGATTAAAGCTCGACTCAAAACACTTAATTTTTTTATTTTTTTATTTTTGCCTTGCAGTTTTTAAATTACGTGAAAAAACTAATGAGAAAATCGAATTCCTTGATATGTCGTAATTGACTTTGCTGAACATCTTGATAATGGAGGGTGTTTGATTAGTGATATCAAATCACAGTTTAATTAGAAGGCTTAGACGAGATACCGCGTCCGCAGAGTATCGAACGTGAGGCCGGCCAAGAAGGAGCTAAAAGATGCAGCACTTGTGTCTGTTTTAGTCAGATCACACATTTGTATTCACTTATGGTGATTAACAAAAGACCTATGCATGTTTCACTCAGAATTTCTGCTTCTACCTGATGTTTTTGTGATTTGATCCGTCAGTGGTGATTCTGCAGTAAGGAAAACGGTGGCAGTCCTCCACACAACACACGTTTTAATTAGAGTTGATACTAATTATGCACAAGGTCAGGGTTTACTGATGAATAGATTAACTATTAGGGTGCCAAAACATACTTTTATCTAAATTGTCTAAGAAGTAACCAAACAACTTGGCAATGGGAATGAAGTACCTGAAAAGGCCCTCAGCAGCCTTAGATCTCACATAATTTGAATAAAAACACTAAAACCCTGTTTACACGCGGGATGTTTTTAAGTGGGAACGGTAATATATTGTATTGTTTTGGTTAGGGATAGAGATGTCCGATAATATCGGACTGCCGATAAATGCTTTAAAATGTAATATCGGAAATTATCGGTATCGGTTTCAAAAAGTAAAATGTATGACTTTTTAAAACGCCGCTGTACGGAGTGGTACACGGACGTAGGGAGAAGTACAGAGCGCCAATAAACCTTAAAGGCAATCACATAATATCTACGACTTTTCACGCACACAAGTGAATGCAATGCATACTTGGTCAACAGCCATACAGGTCAAACTGAGGGTGTCCGTATAAACAACTTTAACACCATTACAAATATGCGCGACACTGTGAACCCACACCAAACAAGAATGACAAACACATTTCGGGAGAACATCCGCACCGTAACACAACATAAACACAACAGAACAAATACGCAGAACCCCTTGCAGCACTAACTCTTCCAGGACGCTACAATATACAGCCCCCGCCCCCCCCTCCAACCCCGCCCTCCTCAACCTCCTCATGCTCTCTCAGGGAGAGCATGTTCCAAATTCCAAGCTGCTGTTTTGAGGCATGTTAAAAAAAATAATGCACTTTGTGACTTCAATAATAAATATGGCAGTGCCATGTTGGCATTTTTTTCCATAACTTGTGTTGATTTATTTTGGAAAATCTTGTTACATTGTTTAATGCATCCAGCGGGGCATCACAACACAATTAGGCATAATAATGTGTTAATTCCACGACAGTATATATCGTATCTGTTGATATCGGAATCGGTAATTAAGAGTTGGACAATATCGGAATATTGGATATCGGCAAAAAAGCCATTATCGGACATCTCTAGTAAGGGATGTCCCGATTATCATCAGTTTTTGTCACCTACACATTTTAGTGTCCAAAAATAATGTTAAATGGAAACAAGTCAAACACTAGCGCCAGATGGAAAACAGTCTCTCAGGCTGAAGCTTGTCCCTTTAGACTGCCCACAAGCTCATTCGTTGGCTTTCTAGGGCTGCTTTCTTGCAAAACGGGACAATGATTGACAGCACCAATCAGATGCGAGATAACAGCAAGTTTGCCTCCACAAGGCAATATGAATCACAAACGAGGAAGACAAATGAAATATACAAACAAGAGTAGTTTAGTGCTCCACTCAAATGTAGTTATGTTATTGATTCGGACCTGCACTGCAACAATAACAGTGACAATTGCAGCTGAAGTGCAATTAATTCAATCTTTATTCATATAGCACTACACCAAAGTGCTCTACACCAACAAAAAAAAAAAAAGAAGAGAAGAAAACGCACATGCACACCAAACACTATAAACAAAAACAATAATTAAAAAAAAACATCACTTTTGAGGCATTCACACTCAATAATAACTGAAATGAACACCATCTAAAAATAGTAGATACCATATGTGGAGGGAGGTGTGGCCAGCGCGCCTGCAGGAGCAAAGGTCACCGCCTCCGTCTATGGTGCTGAGAACAAGCACCATCGGATAGGGGCCGGACATGGGATGACGGCGAGACACAGCTGGCAGGTGATTAGATTTCACAGGTGGTACGTGTTAATCTAATCATCTGGTGTCTTTAACAGTAAGCGGCCGGGAGCAGGAGGGGAGAGAGGATACGGACGTGGCTGAAAAGTCGCGTCCTGCTGGAGGGAACACTTGTGATAAACTCTATGTACATTAAAACTTTGTTCAACTTTGCACGCCTGGCTCCTGCGAAGTGTATGTCAGTGGAACCGCTAGGAAGCGACTTCCACACCATATTTTAAAGTACATGTAAAAATAAAATACAACTAGTAAATTCATAAATGAACAAAAACATAACATTGAGAGAATATTAGTACTGATAATATCAATACGTAGAATATAAGATAACAAAAACAAAAATGTAGAACCTAAGAAGAGTGGTAAATAAAAAGCCTTTTTTTTTTTAATATCAAACGTCTCTGCAATCTTGAGTCCCTCTGGCAGGCTCTTCCACAGGTGGGGGCCGCAGTGGCTGAATGCCGCCTCACCGTGGGTCTTTGTTCTGGTATTTTGGTAAAAGCAGGTCAGATAGGTAAAAAGGCGCAAGACTATTTAGACATTAAAAAACTAAGAATCAAACTTCACAATTGTCCCTGAAGCGGACTCGGGGAGCCAATGAAGTGACTTTAAAACTGGTGTAATGTGCTCCCGCCGATCAGTCTTTTGTTCCAGAGGACATGGTTCAATTCCCAACCAGGACATACAAAGGTAAACAAAAACATAATGCAACTTTGAAAAAACGAAACATTATTCATTTGATTCTGTTAATTTTGGTATTTTGTACAAAAAAAATTAACAATGGAACACTTTGTTTCCTAGACCTATTGCTTCAAAACATGCATCTAATCCCTTGCTGTAAAACCACACCCTAGTGAGCTACATAAATAATTCAGATAAGATGTTTTACAGCAAATCACCCATTTTTATATGTATGTATATATATATATATATATATATATATATATATATATATATATATATATATATATATATATATATATATGTATATATATATATATATATATTGCTGTATAATGTCTTATCTGAATCTTTTCCTCCTGGAAGAAAAAATGGAAATAAAGAAAATAAATCCCAACAGTGAGCAAGAGTATTGTAGCTGTTGAGGTTAGTATATATATATATATATATATATATATATATGTATATGTATATGTATATATATATATATATATATATATATATATATATATATATATATATATATATATATATGTATATATACTGTATATATATATACAGTATATATATATATATACAGTATATATATATATATATATATATATATATACAGTATATATATATATACAGTATATATATATATATATATATATATATATATATATATATATATATATATATATATATATATATATACATATATTTACAGTATATATATATATATATATATATATATATATATATATATATATATATATATATATATATATATATATATATATATATATATTCCTTAGGTGAGGAAAAAACACAGAGGCTATTTCATCCCTACAAGCCTGTTTCGCAGGTTTCTCTGCTTTTCCGGGGAGTTTTCCCAGAGTACTTTTCCCTGAAGAACAGGGAAACCTGTGAAACAGGCTTGTAGGGATGAAATAGCCTCTGTCACGCCAATTTTCTTCCCATTACAAAAACCTTCCTAGCCCCCATTTACTTCCGGGGTCATTTCCGCTTACGTCATTTCCTCTTACGTACGTCATTTCCTCTTACTGCCCGTCGCTGTTTTTTTTTTTTTTTATAATATAGTCATTTCCTCTTACGTCATTGACAGCGATCGATAGAATCGATAGAATCCAAATCTCCTGAAAATGGTGGTGTCACTGAATGATATTCGTCTTTATCTTTCCCAGGGGACTTATGTCAAACACCAGCAGGCTTCGAAACATTTCAAGCGGAGTGTTAGGGCCGCTGCTGGGAACTTCTGTCTTCGTGGTAACTTGCAAAAAATATTAATTAATATATAATACTGTTAAATGTCTGTACTACTTTAAATCAACATTATTGTTGAAACCATTTCACTAATATTAATTAATATATAATAATGTTAAATGTCTGTACTTTAAATCAACATTATTGTTGAAACCATTTCACTAATATTAATTAATATATAATACTGTTAAATGTCTGTCTTCCTTTTTTTCTCTTTCTATCCCCTCCTGCTCCGGCCCGGCTGCACCAAATGATAATATAAATACATTTAATAAAGTCAAAATACAAATAAGGCAACGAGAGAAGTATCCTACACTTCTCTTTTGTAAAGTAAATCTGAACAGCCGATATGGGCATCTACATCTACTATATGATCATCTACATCTACTATATGATTTGCCTGAGAAGCCGGGCAGGACATTATTAAAAAAAAAAAAAAAAAAAAAAAAAAATGTCTGTACTACTTTAAATTATAATTATTGTTGAAACCATTTCACTAATATTAATTAATATATAATACTGTTAAATGTCTGTACTTTAAATCAACATTATTGTTGAAACCATTTCACTACAATATTGTGTGTGCTGCTGTCCTGTGTAGAAGAGGTCCTGTACCATGGGAACAGAAGGGTCATTTGGACAGAGGAGGAGAAAGTGGCTGTGTTAACCAAAGCCCATGCATGCAGGCCATTTTGGACCACGGAGGATGCAAGCGAAGATTGCTCCCCCGTTTAATTGGCGGTCCATCACAAAGGACACATTGGATTGGGTAAGCAAGCTCCTCGAAGGAAGATATTTGCTTTTATTTTTTATTTTTAGTTGAAACACTCAGGTTAGTAGTTAGTAGTAGGTCGCAAAGTGTTGTGGAATCAAATCATATCTACAATATGTTTCCCTTTATTACTGCTTTTAGGTGCGCACATGTCCTGACTGCCAGCGCTTTGAAAAATGAAAGACCGAGGCGCCTGAGCTGAAGCCCATCAAGGTCGTATCACCTTGGTACATGGTTGGTGAGTGGGTTTTTTCACACATCCCTCACCTTTTCATGCACAACTATACAAAAACTCAGTCCACATTCAAATATTTGCTAAACTGAGAACTGGAATTCATGCTCTAGGTGTGGACCTCTTTGGACCTGTGAAAAAGTCGTCTAAGGGGAACAGATATTGTCTCACTTTGACCGATTATTTCACTAAGTGGGTTGAAGCAAGAACATTCAGCCAATGTGAATGAGGTATTCTTTATATTTTGGTGTTTCACTTACCCATGGCCATAATCAGAAAGGGAAAAAGCCACTAAAGTGCATAATTTATATATACCGTAATTTCCGGACTATAAGCCGCACCTGACTATAAGCCGCACCAGCTAAATTTAGGGGAACATACAGATTGCTCCATATATAAGCCGCACCCGACTATAAGCCGCAGGGTTTTGATGTGTAATTACCGTAGTATATAGGGGTTCCTGCTACCACGGAGGGGATTGTCGGGACAGAGATGACTGTTTGGGAACGCAAAGCGTCCCATTTATTAACAATAAATCTTTCAATCATTCAATCAAACTTTCACATCTTTGACATGGCGAACAGCATTCGTGCAGAGTACAAATAATACAACGGTGCAAAAAAATACAAAGTGCTCACCTGTACGTTATCAAAATAACCAGCCTACCGGTATATGAAAAGTCAGTCTTTAATCATTGTGTCATCGTCTTCCTCCTGCGTACTAAAACCACCGAAATCCTCTTCGTCGGTGTCGGAGAAGAACAGGCCGTAAATAAGCCGCACCCTTGTATAAGCCGCAGGGACCAGAACGAGGGGAAAAAGTAGCGGCTTATAGTCCGGAAATTACGGTATATATATATATATATATATATATATATATATATATATATATATATATATATATATATATATATATATATATATATATATATATATATATATATATATATATATATATAAATACAATTCTATTGTAATTATTAGTTGTACTAATACAATTTCTGTGGTGCCCCACAGGCCTTGAGGGACATTTTCTTTACTCATGGTTTGCCTGAAGTTATCCTCACTGACCAGGGCACTGAATTCAAGAAAGAGGTAACTAAATGGTGGTCTTTGACTATTGTACTCTAGGATTGTAATTCAGTCTGAATGTACTCACATGCTTGAATGCAATATTGAATTCTAACCACAACGTTACTGGTAAAATGTTTCATGATTGTCATATTGGTGATGACCAAGCCAGAACTCATTCCCTTGATGTTGCAGAGTTATGGAGGTTCTTCCAAACAATATGGTTAGGCTGGAGACCCTGGATGGAAAGCACAAGCATATGATGACCCCGTATGCATCACTGAAACCTCTGCGCTCGAGTATGTCAGACTGAATGCTGTTTACAGGCAATTTTGTTCAGAGATCTTGATATCCCTCCCCTGTATCATAATATGCCTCCTCTCTCATTTAGGGACTCACCCTGGCTGGCCAAAGGATTCCTCTTCAGCCCCTGTGCTTCCAGGAGATGCTGAAATGCTGACTTCATCATCGGAGGAGGAAACTGAGGTACTTTTTCAGGAAAAAAGTGTTTATGTGTCCATACATGTAGCTTTCTAACTATTTGTACGATTGACACATGTCCAGTGTCATTGTTTCACGGACCATACATATGCTGGCCCCACATCACCCTGGAAAAAGGGGCTGCACCCCGACCAGAAACAACTGGTGAGCAGGTTTCAAATTGAGTAAAATTTTGACATTGGAGCCAGTATATGATTCAAATATATACATTTATTGCTTTGTGAAGTGGCCAAGGTTATCTTCAAGTCGAGCAATGTACAATTTTCTCATGAACAGCTCGAGTATGTTTTGGCCTGCGATCGTCCAGCTATGGAACTGATCGTTAAAGAGGGAGGGGTGTGTTTAACCCGAGAAGAGTTTTGGTCTCTCGGGTTGTCCAGAGACATGGACTCCACGGTCAGTACTGTAACTGTTATGTTTGTTACACTTGACTGCTTATTCCATGGATATGTATAACTTTGTTACATCTGTAATGTGATGACAGATGGGAAATGCTTGCCTCCAGCTGGTTCAGGAAGCTGCTCAGAGACATGTAGGATTTCTTAGAGCTGCACAACAGAGGCTGCTTTTGGTCATTAAAAAATCTGATTCAATGGTTAATATAAAACCTCACATATCCTCATGTTTTTGGATTCAAAACTGTTCCAGGGCAAAGATGTCTTCATTGCCAAAATGTATATTGTACCAACGTGGAAGCACAAAGACGTCGATCCAATGTCAAGCCTTCCAGTGAGTACAATGAAATTTGAATGATAATAGCTACACTAATCTGAAATTTCTTTCTAAAATATTCATAAATGTTTACTACAGAGGGATGCACATCTAAAGGATGCACTCCTCTTCCCAGCGTGGAGCAAGCACAACGGGCCAGAGCATTACCTTCTCTGTGTAAGTGTTGAAAAGAAAAATACTGGAGATATCTTATAATTCTTGTGCAATTACATTATTTATGCCTCTTTCTGCATTGACCATTGTAGGTGTTGAGGCCGGCAAAGAGAGAAATTCTCTTGCTGGACTCTCAGTTTGCCCTTTGGCCATCTGGTTTTGGTGATGAGGTGTACAGAGCCATCTTTAGGTCCCTTTATAATAATCCTGGCCACAGTTCCATTTTGGCCACTTTTTGTTCCAGCCATGTTCTGGTTTTGGCTATGGTTCTGTTCTAGTCATCTTTCCCTTCCCCGCTATGCTCATGTTTTAGATATGTTCTTCTTTCGGCTATGTTCCCATTCTAGCCATGTTCCGGTGGTGTGCTACAGGGGTCCCCTACCACAGAGTCATGGACCAGTACTGGTGAAACGTGATTTTGTTCATGCTTTGGCAGTGTTCTAAAAGAATTTTCACTTGTTTATTTACAATTTGTCTTCATGTTTTAATATGCCAAGTGGCTTATTGCATTTTATTTTATTCACATTTGGCTTTTTTACTGCAGGAGCATTGCGCAGCACATCGTCCCAGGAAGCTGGAGTGAGCTCACTGGAAAAGACATGCAGGTAATAGGTTTACTCTATAAAATATAAATGTCTTGTAGTAAACCCAAAGGCTGTATACATTTTCATGGTGCTAATGTGTATTACCAGGAGATCCCACGCCAGACCTCGGGGAATGACTGTGGTGTTTTCATGCTCATGGTAAGTTGAGCATTTTTAAAGAAGAAAAGTAGGTTAAACTTCCCCCACAATGATGTGAAACACAGTATCAAATTACAAAAATATTTGGTTGCAATTATTGCTTCCAGAGATATTCCTATCCATCACATTTCCAGTATTGATGTTGACGGCTCTTTTCATCAATTTAGTAGATTATTACAAAGTAGAGAAATATTTTTTTCATTACACAATTATTACATGTGCTCAGAAAAATTACTATTTTCTATTTTTAGTACTCCCTCTGGCTCTGTACGGACACTACTTTTCACTACAGTGTGGTAAGTGTTTCGATATTTAAAAGATTTCAAAATAAGCGGCTCTGAGAGGTAAAAATAATTAACTCATTGTTATATCTGCTCTAGCTGGACATGCAGTCAATCCGGCGTTGGTGGTGTGTCCTTCTAATGGAGCGCTTTGGCATTGAAGGGTAGGACAACTTCTTGAAATATCTGATGTATTGTTTATCATGATTAGTAACTGCCTGCGATGAGGTGGCGACTTGTCCAGGGTGTACACTGCCTTCCGCCCGAATGCAGCTGAGATAGGCTACAGCGACCCCCCGCGACCCCAAAAAGGGACAAGCGGTAGAAAATGGATGGATGGATGGATGGATTAGTAACTGTAATCTGAAGAGCTTTTCTTCAATTTCCCCAAAGGCATGGCCAGAGGTTCTGTTATTGGACAGACAAGGCGAGCGGCCTATTGCAGGGCATTCTTCAGCCAGTCTTTAGGGTATCCAGAAACTCAGTCCAGGCCATCGACTGGGTCATCAAAGATTAACTGAATACTGTACTGGTATGCCATGACACAAAAGTGAATAAATTGTATCATACCTATGTTGCTCCATAAAAAAAAATGATTGGAGAAATATGTAAGCTGGGGGAAAAATAACTGGTTCAAAAATAATAATCTAATAACCTTTATTGGTTTGTACCTTGATGTGGTTTAAGAGCTTTTCACTATAACATGTCTACTTCTGAGGTGACCACCACTTGTGATTATAATTGACGCTTTGTCCTTTATCTGTGTTCCCCATTCTTTAGGTGCAGCTCGCGCAATGTTTGGAACAAAACATTTGTAAACAATAAAAAAACATTTTACATTGCAGTTTTTTTGCCTCATTTTAAAGTCTTGAAGAAATACCCGAGGTTTTTCTTTATTATTATGTTCTTATTCTAAATATTGTCGTTTGTCTGACCACGGGTCATCTGACTTCACTGAGGTACATATGTGCACATAAATGTCATTTTAATTTAGTTCACTTACACAGAGAACTAAAAAAAAACGGAATTTAACGAATACATTTAGTTTTAATAAAGTTTAATAATGTTGATTGATAATTAATTAACTTATTGTACACTGTTATTAATTTCCGCATATGTCCACGAGTCAAATGTGCATTCAGGAATATCCTCAAATGAATTTGTCGGATTAATACTTGTCCGATTAATACAGACGTTTTGTTAACGCTGTATGATAAAAAAGAGTCAAACGAAGTGCTATTGATCGCTGTCAAAGACGTAAGAGGAAATGAAGTAAGCGGAAATGATCCCGGAAGTAAATGGGTGCTAGGAAGGTTTTTGTAATGGGAAGAAAATTGGCGTGACAACTCCATATTTTTTCCTGACCTAACGAATATGCCGCTCTACCCCGGTATTAAGCACTGTAAATAATAAAAATATAAATCGCAGTAACCTTGGCTATATATATATATATATATATATATATATATATATATATATATATATATATATATATATATATATATATATATATATATATATATATATACATACATAAAGGTAATATACGCAAAAATAAAAACACTTGAAATATAAATGTTTTCCTACTTGTTTGAAACTAGCCTTAAGCAAAGGTTTTGGCTGCAGGTATATTCCACTGCTTTACTTAGGAAAATGGGATTTTCAGCTGGGGATTGACTCTTCTTTTTTAGTTTCCTCAATTTCTTTTCACAATCCTTTGTGGTAAATTTACATTTATTTCATGTGTCGGCCTCTTTTCTGTCCACAGCATGAAAATGCAAATCAGTGTCACGACATGAACTGTGTTTTTTTTTCTTCTCTTCCCTGTTCCATTTTTAATGTTCAAACTATGCGTTGGAGCCTCAGCGTGTTGCTGCTACTCTGTTAACAAGGTTATTGATTTTGGAATCCAGCATGCAAGCACGGTCATCCCTCAGAAAGCACACTAATTGCTATTTATTCCAAACTTTGGACGCGGTGCATTGACAGACATCTCCCCTGCAGATTTTGCTACACTAATTTAAACATGAAACACTTCAACGTAAAAAAAAAAACTGAAAGCATACGATAAGGTAGTTTTGATGAAAAACAAGTTGTTTCAAAACAACAGCAGTACAATAAGATATGGGTTGCATATTATAGACAATATAAGTGATATACATTTGGCCGACAATAGAGCTTGTAGTACTATTGTTATATTGTGATAATGCATGTTGATGACACATTGTAGCTGTGTCCCGCAGATTTGACCGCACCAAATGACCACTGTTGCGTTTGACCAGTATTCCCTCTCAGGGAATTAAAGTCACTGGTCAATCCCAAGTTCTTTCAGATGACATATATCCAGAGTAAGAAGGACCATCAAGACAGGATATGAATATTACCAAGTTTTACTAAAGCTTCAGGAGGCCAGCCCACAACAATACATTCATACCGGCTTCTCGAATTGGTCTAACATTCAAACGGAAGAGACAACTTCTTGAATACGAAGAAAGCCCCCACCCTGTCCAGAAAGGAATACAGCCTCATTGTACTAATACAGATAAGACATAAAGGGAGTACTCCAACTCCTACATTCCGAGTCTTCAAGGTAAAGCACACAGTTTACTTGCGGACATAACAAAATTGAAAGAGTACAAATGGAAAAACACTAGCTGACTTAAACATGACTATGAATAAAGAAATAACTCTTAAACATATATGCATTCTCCACATCACACTGTAGCATTCTTGCGGCTAATGTCTGTCAAGTTATGTTTTGTTTGCTTGTTTTATCCCCTAACTTGAAAAGGGTTTTGATTTTTCGACCAGGGGTTACACTGGGACTTCACTCTTTGGGTTATCCAATGATGAGACAAATCTCTGTTTATCCTTTTATTTTGGACTTGATTGTCTCTTTTTTTTTCATTGAATAGTTGTAAGGTGAAAAACCTTTGGAAATACAAATACAAAAGCAATTAGGGACCAATATAAACACATTACAATAACATTTTTTTTTTAAAGTAAAAGTGTTTCCAAAAGTACATATACATGACCTTTAACAGCTTGGATTTGGCATTTAAACATTTAACAACCACTTGGCCATTAAATAAATTCAACACATCAAATCAAACATCAAAATAATATAAGACATCTCACCGTCAGCCACCCTGGCCTCTGTAAACAGTTAGGCACTACTGCATTTGGCAAATTGTCCTCGAGCAGTGTTTATTGGCCTGAAGTCTGAGCCGGAGCTGCAGACTTAAAGAGTGGATTTGATTGCTTCAGGTGAGAGCCTTCCTGATTACTGATGGTCTTCAGCTGTTGGGAAATGTTGCCTGTAATTCCAGTTCTGTCCTCTGGGGGGAAATGGGAGCCAAACTGACATTTGGACATGAGGCCCTTCTGTTTGGGTGAAGGCTTTGGCCTTATGTAGAGTTTGCCAAAACACCTCCCACTCGATCTTTCCATGGATACACCGGGAAGATCGCCGACTGTAGGCAAACTAAGTGCGCGTGGTTAGTTTAGGTGGTTGTGCCAAGATTTTCTATTCCTGTTCCTCAGTAGGTAGTAGGACAACCAATCGTCTTACGTCTCTGTGTAGAACGGTGGCTTGGAGTTTTTCCTTTCTGCTGCTTGAATTGGGATAGCTGGTCTTTGCCTTTGGGGCTTTTGTCAGAGGGACACAGTAGCTTGGGAAAACTCGGATGTGGACATCCCTCACAATGCCTTTGTTGTCTGGATTGGTGCTGACAACTCTGCCAAGCTTGAAGTGACTTCTTAGTGCGTTCTGGTCGCATAACCAGACAATGTCTCCCACAGTGACATTTCTTTCAGCGGTATGCCACTTGCTTCGGACAACGAGATGGGGACCTGCGAGTTGACTCCAAGATTTCCAGAATTTGGTTACCTCTTCCTGCATTGCCCTTAGCCTTTTGTAGGGGTAGCTGGAAAAGTCAAATGTTTTGGGGTCTCCACTTTGAGATGCTCGACCAAGCAGGAGGCTGTTTGGTGTGACATATTGGATACAGTTTTCCCGACTTTGAACTCTGGCATCAATCGGGCGCTCGTTTGCGAGGTTTGCTGCAGTGTAGAGGGCTGTCTGGAACTCTGAGAAGCTGAGCCCGGACTCCTTACCAAGACTCTGGAGTGCCCTCTTTAAAACACGTACAGCGGCTTCCGCTGCACCGTTCCTGTGCGGTTTTCTATTATTTGGTAGTGACATGGGGTCCTCCACCCAAGGATACCTGGCATGCCAATGTGGCTCTTTGCTGTGGTTGTCCTCCGTGACATAGGTGAGGCCACCCTTTACCACTTCAAGCTCTCGCTCCTCTGCAAGAGTCATTTCTTTGCCGCCTGGTTGACATTTTCCACAGCGGCATCTTCCACACTTCGGGTCACATGCTGCACCAATACTGTCCCATTTCCACCAGTCTAGGAAGTCCCGGTTGGTGGTTGAAGTGTTTGACCTCTGGAACTTGGCGTGAACCTGAGTGTTGGGAGGTTTTTTACAAGCTGGGCCAGTGAGTTCTTCATACCTCAAAGCAGCAGTCCTCATTGATCTCGCGAAGTGTGTTTTGGACATGTGGGCGGAAACGGTGAGGTCTTCAAAGAGTTCAGGATGACAGCCTGCAACTGTCATTCCCAGTGGCCCGTCCCACAGCACAAGGTCTCCGATACCTCAAATCCGTTGAGGTGCTAGCTGGCCCTCTCTGTGACTTATGAGCAAACTGACTTCATCGGGTCTTGTCAGAGCTCCAAGTGGGACATCCGGAAATAATTTCTGCAGCCGTTTGGAGTCCACACTTTTATGGATGTCTACAATGCTGTCCAGACCATAACAGACCAATTGATGAGATTTCATAGTGCCTCTTGGAGTCTTCACTCTGATCTTCAAGAGGTATCGCTTTGTTTCCACAATGGTCTTCATTCCTCCGACACCATGTACAATGAGTGTGATGTCTTCGCTCCTGAGGTTCAGTTTGTCTGCAGCCTTGTGGGTGATGTAATTGGTGTCGGACGCCAGGTCGATCAGTGTTCCAATCTTTTCTCCAGCGTTTGCAGTGACCTCCAATAACATCATCATTACTGGCAGTTCCTGCAATCCACTTTCAGCTAAAAGTCCTGATTTGACTTTTGTGGTGTTGAACGTCTTGGATGCAGCATTGGAGAACGCATCATGAAACTGCCTTGCCAGCTCTGAGGAAAGCTTCTTGACAAAGTTCTTCTGTGTATGTTCTCCTGCTTTTGCCATCCATTGAGCAAGGTTTGCTCTTTTTCTGCTTTTCTTGTTTGGACAGGGGTAGAAATGATGCTCAGGTGCATGTTCATTCTTGCAGGCATGGTTGGTGCATAGGAAATCATCTTTGCAGTCTGTTCTTCTGTGTATGTTCTCCTGCTTTTGCCATCCATTGAGCAAGGTTTGCTCTTTTTCTGCTTTTCTTGTTTGGACAGGGGTAGAAATGATGCTCAGGTGCATGTTCATTCTTGCAGGCATGGTTGGTGCATAGGAAATCATCTTTGCAGTCTGAACTGTCATTATGGACTTCAAGACATCTCTTGCATGCTCTCAACTTCTTAGCAGCAGCCTTCTTCTCTGCAAGCTGAAGTGCCCGGAACTGCATGCAATAGTACAGCTTCTTCCTGTGCTTCCCATCTCCACAGACAACACAGCCAGTGCAGTCGTCACTTGCTTTGGTGGATTTAGTCCTAACATTTCTTGGCTCAGGCTTCGATTCCCTCTTTTTAGGTTCCTCATCCAGTTGTTCCAGCTGCTCATATATGCTCTCTTGCTCTTTGAGGAAGTCCAAGAGACCGTCAAACCTGCTTGCTGGAGTCACAGCATTCCTGGTGTCTGCTGCATAGATGAGCCATTCCTTTCTGAGAGGTCCATGGAGTTTTTCCTCAATCGACTTGGTCACAAGTGGGTTTTTGATGGCGCCGGTGTCCCCAAGCTCACTGAGTTCTTGAAGTGCCTTCTCCACATTTTGGATTAGCTCGACGACTTTTCCGGGCTGGTTGCTTTTGACGGGTTGCATTCTTTGCAACTCCTCCACTATCTCTATAGCAATGGAAGTCCGGTTGCCATAGCGATTCTCCAGAACACGGAAGATGTCATCGGCAGTGTTATGAGTGGTGAGACGAAGGTCTTTCCTGATCTTGTCCTCAACACCGTCCAGCAATTGGGCCTTCTTCACCTCCTTGGAACCAGTTAGCTCACCTTGTCTCTGGAGTGCTTCCCAGTCCTTTTTCCACCTGTGGAATTCACATTTGTTTCCAGTGAATTTAGGAAGGGCTGTGGGTTTCAACTTGATGGCTGGCACAGGATGACTGGGAGCAATTGGTTCCCTCCTGACTTCTTCCTTTATCCTCTGTTGTATGAAGTCAGCCTTCTTGGAAACCAGCTTGGTAGTCTGTAGTTCCAGACCTTTAAAGCTTGTCAGAATTTCCACTACTGTGTCTTCAGGGACCCATTGTCTCCACCGACCATGCACCTCCTTTGCAGTCTTCACCAGTCCTTGATTGATTGATTGAGATTGATTGAGACTTGTATTAGTAGGTTGCACAGTGAAGTACATATTCCGTACAATTGACCACTAAATGGTAACACCCGAATAAGTTTTTCAACTTGTTTAAGTCGGGGTCCATTTAAATTGATTCATGATACAGATATATACTATCATATATACTATCATCATAATACAGTCATCACACAAGATAATCACATTGAATTATTTACATTATTTACAATCAGGGGTGTGGAGGGAGGGGGGGATATGGACATCAAGTAGTGGACATAGAGAGAGAGAGAGAGAGCGAGAGAGAGAGATCAGAAGGCATAAGAAAAATAAAAAGTATCTGCATTTGATTGTTTACATTTGATTATTAGCAATCCGGGGAGGGTGTTAGTTTAGGGTTGTAGCTGCCTGGAGGTGAACTTTTATTGCGGTTTTGAAGGAGGATAGAGATGCCCTTTCTTTTATACCTGTTGGGAGCGCATTCCACATTGATGTGGCATAGAAAGAGAATGAGTTAAGACCTTTGTTAGTTCGGAATCTGGGTTTAACGTGGTTAGTGGAGCACCCCCTGGTGTTGTGGTTATGGCGGTCATTTACGTTAAGGAAGTAGTTTGACATGTACTTCGGTATCAGGGAGGTGTAGCGGATTTTATAGACTAGGCTCAGTGCAAGTTGTTTAACTCTGTCCTCCACCTTGAGCCAGCCCACTTTAGAGAAGTGGGTAGGAGTGAGGTGGGATCTGGGGTGGAGGTCTAGAAGTAACCTGACTAGCTTGTTCTGAGATGTTTGGAGTTTAGATTTGAGGGTTTTGGAGTTGCTAGGGTACCAGGAGGTGCATGCGTAATCGAAAAAGGGTTGAACGAGAGTTCCCGCCAGAATCCTCAAGGTGCTTTTGTTGACCAGAAAGGAAATTCTGTAGAGAAATCTCGTTCGTTGGTTAACCTTTTTGATTACCTTGGTTGCCATTTTATCACAGGAAAGGTTAGCCTCTAGAATGGAACCTAGGTAGATGACCTCATCTTTCCTGGTGATGACACTGTCACCTACTTTTATGGTGAAGTCATTGACTCTCTTAAGTTTGATGTGGGACCCAAACAGGATGGATTCTGTTTTACCCAAGTGGATGGATAGCTTGTTGTCAGCGAGCCAGGTGCAAGTTCTACAGAGCTCAGCACTGAGGATTTTCTCCACCTGTGACTTGTCCTAGCCGGATACCAGCAAGGCAGAGTCATCCGCAAACAAAAACAATTCACAGTCGCATGCCGATGACATGTAGTTTATGTATATTAGGAACAGTAAAGGTCCCAATATACTGCCTTGGGGGACTCCACAGCTCACCGAGAGGGGGGGGGGGGGGGGGGGGGCACGGTGCCGTTCACCTCTACCACCTGCTCCCTCCCCTCCAAGTAAGACTGCATCCAGCTCCAAGAGGTTTTGTTAAATCCGATTGCTCTGAGCTTATCCAACAGTATAGCGTGGTTAACGGTGTCAAAGGCCTTCTGAAGGTCCAGCATGACCATGCCGCAGTATTTGCCCGCGTCCACCTCATGTTTGATGTGGTCGGTCAGATAGAGAAGGCATGTGTCAGTGGAGTGGTTAGTTCTGAAGCCGGATTGGAATTTGTACATGAGTTTATTAGTGGCAAGGTAACTATCGACCTGTTCGAAAACTATTTTCTCCATTACTTTCGAAATGGAGCTGAGAATAGAAACAGGTCGGTAGTTGCCAGGTTCCAATGTGCTTCCTTTTTTAAAGAGGGGAGTTACTCTTGCTATCTTAAAATCTTTTGGTACTTGGCCTTGTGTAATTGATAGGTTTATTATGTGCGTGATGATCGGGGCAATGATGGAGGCAGAGTCCCTGAGCAATCTGGAGGGAATATTATCAAGGCCGGTGGCCTTGTTAGGGTGGAGCGCGCTCAATTTTTTAAACACCTCATCAGCTGTGACCATTTCTAATTTGAAATCATCGTTGGATACTCCTAGCTTTCTGTAGAAGGCTTTAATGTGTTCTACACCAAAGCGACCAGAGTGGTGGGACAGCTTGTTGACAAGAGTTGTGGCTATGCTGGTGAAAAAGGCGTTAAGTCTGCTAGCTACCTCCATTTTGTCTGTAATGAGGGAGTCACCCTCCTTGATGCTGATGTTGGTGAGTCTTGTTTTAAGTTTCTGGCTGCAACCAGGAAGCTGGTTGTTGAGAATTTTCCAGAGCTCACGTGGCTTATTCGTGTTTTCCTCTATTTTGTCGTTAATGTAATTTTTTTTTAAGGATTTAGTCAGGTTGGTTGACTTATTTCTTAATTTATTGCATTGCTTTTTGAGAGTTGAAAGGAGTAATTTGAGGTTGATATTATTGGGTTGTTTATCTACTTTTGTTTTACATTTTTAGTATTCAGAGTATTTCCTGTCTCTGTCTTTTATGGCAGATAATAGGTCCGGATTCATCCATGGTTCCGAGCGGGCTTTGATCCTGACTGTTTTCACGGGAGCCATGTCATTTAGTATCTTTAGGAACGCCGTTTTGAAGCGATCCCAAGCGACATCGACCAGGTTGCTCGCGAGCACAGGGGACAAGTCCCACTCATCTAATTTTAAATTGAAATTGTCATTGGAGTATTTTTTGAGGGATCTGGATTGGGCTGTTATGTGGCCATTGGCTTTAGGTTTAGCTATTTTACGGGTGCAGAAGGTTAGATAGTGGTCGCTAAGACCACAGATCATGACCCCACTATTTTTTATTTTAGGCCGGTCTGAAGTGAGAATGAGATCTATGGTTGATTGGGTGGAATCACACACCCTTGTGGGTAGCGCTATTAGCTGGGAAAGACCGTGCAGATTACAAAACTTGCTGAAGGATCTGAAGACAGGCGCATCTTTGCGTTGAATATCTGTGTTCAGATCCCCAGTTATAATTTTCTCCATGTTGTCTGTCCCCGCCAAGCATTCTTCCAAAGCCCCATAGAAATCACTCTGATTAGGGGGTCTATAAACAGTCCCTATTAGTACCGGCTTAGCATTTTTAAATTTGATTTCCGCCCACACAGATTCCAGGTCATTGGGGTTAAGATCAGTGCGAGTTATGTATTTAATATCCTGGTGAATATACATACAAACGCCCCCACCGTGTTTATTCCTATCCTTTCTGATAACCGAAAAGTTTTGTATTTCTATCTCTGAGTCAGAAATACTTTGATCAAATTTGGTTTCAGAGAAACACAAGATTTTTACCTTCGTGTTGAGGAACATTTCTCTGATTTGGTCGAGTTTGGCTCCAGAGAGGCTGTTCACATTAAGGTGGATGATGTGTAGTCCACTGGAACCAAAAAGAGCATCAGAGTCCGCTGTGTTGTGGTACTGACCAGAAAAATTGTTGGTTATTATTGCTGTTGCAGTTGAAGAGCAAGGAGAGAGAGGAGAGAGAGGCATATTGATCGTCCTCCAGGTGAAGGGGGAGGGAGAGAAAGGGGGAGGGGAGGGAGAGGGAGGAGGAGGCCAGGTAGGGTTGCTGGGGGATGGGTTGGGTTTCCTTTTGGCGGGCTTTTTTGAAGACAAAGAGAAAGAGAATAACGAAAATGTTTGTGTAAAGGCGCCTCTAAATCCTGTGTATGCCGCGTCCTCGGCCGTCCGGGACCGGGGAGAGGTCGCGTGGACCCCCGCCATCTCGTGCAGTTCCCCGCAATCACCGATGTCTGGGTCGCCGTCCACCGCAGCCGCCGCGTCGTTCACCGCCGCTGAGTCGCTGCCTTCTCTGATGACCGGGTCGTCCTCCACCGCCGCCGCCGAGCCTCCGACCGTGTCGATGAACGGGGCGAAGTCCTCCGCCGAGCCGCCGACCGCTGGAGCACAGGTGAGCTTGAGCTGAGACGAGCCGGTAGCCGAGTTAGCTTCGATGGCGACGCTAGCAGTAGCATTGCTAGTCTTCGCCAGTCGGGACAACATTAACCGTGTTGTTGCAGGTCCAGGGTTGAGTTCAGTGTCTCCTGATAGTAGAAGTAATAGTAGTATTATTGACTTTCTGTCTATCCTTCCAGTCAGGGGCATGTTTCTTCTGCCTCGATGTGCAGACAAGCACGATGCTAACACGTTAGCTCCAAAGCCAAGGTGCTTCGCCGATGTATTGTCGTGGAGATAAAAGTCACTGTGTATGTCCATTTCGCGTTCTCGACTCTCATTTTCAAGAGGGTAGAGTATCCGAGGAGGTTTAAAATATAAATCCGTGATCCACAGTAGAAAAAGGAGGAAGTGTGGGATAATCCGAGCAGTTGTTTGGATTCCCGATCGGGAGCGAAAGAGGGTGCGACCGCTCATCTCGGCGTCTCTCACCTTCCAGGTGGTTCAGCATGAATTCATATCCATCCAGGCTCATATCCTCCGGTTCCACAGCAGTGGTGCGTCTACACTCCTCATCTGCTGCCAGAAGAGCTATGGACATTTCATCTTTTCCAAAATTGTCCCACAGGGCCTTCTGGAGTTGACCTTTGACCTTTGCCCGCTTTGACTCACACTCCCTTGAAGTATTATCCAGATCTTCTTGTTGCTCTTGGGTGAGTTCAGTTTCTCCATCTTTTAGCTGTGTCAGAAGTTTGGCCTCTACCTTGTCATTGGCTTCCATGACTTTGTCAGCTGCTGTGATGAGTGTCTTGAAACTGTCTCTGAGCTCCTCCTCAGACAAGTCATCATGGTTCCTGGTGAGGCTGTTAACAAGGCGGGTGAATGATGCTTTTGCACTTGTCCTCTCGGTCTTTAGGTGGTCAAGCACCTTCTTGTCAGCCATATTTAAAGCTCAAGTGGAGTTGGATTGAATTTGGTGAAATGAACTTCAGTCTTTGGTCCAGATCTCCTTTTCCTGGTTGTCCAGTGGGGGATCGGTTTTTCACTGTCAAGTTATGTTTTGTTTGTTTGTTTTATCCCCTAACTTGAAAAGGGTTTTGATTTTTCGACCAGGGGTTACACTGGGACTTCACTCTTTGGGTTATCCAATGATGAGACAAATCTCTGTTTATCCTTTTATTTTGGACTTGATTGTCTCTTTTTTTTTCATTGAATAGTTGTAAGGTGAAAAACCTTTGGAAATACAAATACAAAAGCAATTAGGGACCAATATAAACACATTACAATAAACAATTTTTTTAAAGTAAAAGTGTTTCCAAAAGTACATATACATGACCTTTAACAGCTTGGATTTGGCATTTAAACATTTAACAACCACTTGGCCATTAAATACATTCAACACATCAAATCAAACATCAAAATAATATAAGACATCTCACCGTCAGCCACCCTGGTCTCTGTAAACAGTTAGGCACTACTGCATTTGGCAAATTGTCCTCGAGCAGTGTTTATTGGCCTGAAGTCTGAGCCGGAGCTGCAGACTTAAAGAGTGGATTTGATTGCTTCAGGTGAGAGCCTTCCTGATTACTGATGGTCTTCAGCTGTTGGGAAATGTTGCCTGTAATTCCAGTTCTGTCCTCGGGGGGGAAATGGGAGCCAAAATGACATTCGGACATGAGGCCCTTCTGTTTGGGTGAAGGCTTTGGCCTTATGTAGAGTTTGCCAAAACAATGTCCCTCCACACTGCAAAGCTTCTAATTCACAAACCTTCGCCTCCATGGCAGCAAATCACTGGAGGACGAAGAATAGCTAACATTCTACACTAAAATCCGTAGCAGCATATGCTAACCGCTAAAGTAGAGCTCTTGGATGTAAACAAAGGTTAGCGGATCGTTACAAATATTGACAGTGTATACCGTTTTTTTCCGGACTATAAGGCGCATTTAAAATATATGTTTTTCCTCAAAACTCGACAGTGCGCCTTAAAACCCGGTGCGCCTAAAGTATGGAATAAGTTTGGTTGAGCTTACCCAGCTCGAAGCTATTTTATTTGGTACGTGGTGTAATGATAAGTGTGACCAGTAGATGGCAGTCAAACATAAGAGATAAGTGTAGGCTGCACTATGATGGCAATATGTCTCAAGTAAACAACACCAACATTGTAAATGTTCCATTGAAAATATAGAACATTACACACGGCGCTCAAAAATCTATCAACATGTTTTAGTACGACTTTGGTAAGCTATGAGGCCGCACCGCTTGAAGGATTGTACTGTGTTTCAACGTACCAGTATTATTAGGGTGTGTGTATAAGGTAAGACATTATCTGGCATTTTGTTTCGCAATATTATGCAAAAGCAACTTTTCCTACCTTCTGGTACCTGCTGATCTGTTTTTGGGATCTGTATACGTCCTGAAAAACTGTAGTCTGTGTCGATAACATAAGCTTCTTCTTTTTCCTCTTTCTTCTTGTTATGAGACATTGATTGATTGATTGAGAAATGTATTGACATCTTAAAGAATTGAATCCATGTAATGCTTTAAACAGGCAAATGGATAGCACAAAAAGCCAAAAGGCTTGTTTCCATTGTGGTCCATGACCTGACATTCATCCTCCGCTGTTGCCATTTCTAATATAAAGTAGTGTAAAGTTCTTACTTACATCTGTCAGTAAACTCCCCACGAAAGCGCTAAAACATACCGATGTTGTGAGTTTACATTATTCACCCAAGGAACTTTAGTTATTAGAGCGTTCCGGTCGGACATTTTTTTTACGGGACACATATCCGATGTTGTTTCCGGATGAGAAGATGCTGCTCCGTTATTGATTTACGTAAAAGTCTGAATGTCATTAAAACAGTTAGCTCCATCTTTTGACACTTCTTCCACTCCCGTCCTTGCACGCTACACCGCTACAACAAAGATGACGGGGAGAAGACGCTGTCGAAGGTGAGCCACGTAAATAAAACCACCCACAAAACAGAAAGCGACTTGAAGATGATCTGTAAAACATAATCTATGTAACATTTTGACCAAAGAACCACCGTCAAATGTTATGTAGACCACAAGATAGTGTTTTTAAATTTAGAAAAAAATAATAATATGACCCCCTTATTGAACCTTATAATTCGGTGCGCCTCTTGTATGAAAATAAACCCGCTCATCGACAATGCACTTTTTAATCCGGTGCGCCCTATGGTCCGAAAAATAAGGTAACCAAACAAATGTATTGCTCGATTTCTGCAATAATTGATATTTGCAACCCTAATTGTGACTCTCTATCCTCTGGATACCATGAATTGATTTACGTGGACCCCGACTTAAACAAGTCGAAAAACGTATTCGGGTGTTACCATTTAGTGGTCAATTGTACGGAATATGTACAGTACTGTGCAATCTACTAATTAAAGTTTCAATCAATCAATCAATCAATCAATCTGGTTGCTTCCCTACTCAACCGTCCAACCTTGGCACCACCACTGGCGCCACCTCCTCCATGACAACTTTGACAAAATCTCAGGTTTAGTACCAAAAAAACCCACATATTTGCCAGGCCTTTTAAGCAATCCCATTTCCATGAAGTTGTCGCTAAAGGTGATCCATTGGCCCCCTGCGTCTTCCAAATGGCTTTTCACCTGAGGAGGTGCATTAAAAACCCAAGGACTTTTCCATTACTGCCACTCGTGTGTCGCTGTCTCTGCAGTAAGATTCATTGACTCCTTGTTCCAGCCCTGGCTGTACACACATGAAGGAGGAACTGACATTTAAATCAAGCAAGTCGATTAGCCACAGCAGACAGCTGCAACCCAAGATAGACAGTTCCAGTCATTGAAACCCCACTTACCGGCTGCACACTGGGAGAAGGTTTACCGGGAGTAGCCCTGCTGGGCATCATGCAACACCCACACAAATGCTCACCCTCTATGGTCCTGTGGCGTACAAACCTTATGAGCGGATGAATGACCCTCCCCGACATAGGGTTTAATAAAGACCTGATGTATTCACACGTGCCCCATGACTCCACACAGCAAAAACTGAAATCTAAGTAAGATTTAATATCTCAAATAAGGGTGATAGTTGCTTATTTTCTGTCTGATAAGATAATTCTTCTCACTAAGCAGATTTTATGTTAGAGTGTTTTACTTGTTTTAAGTGTTTTGGTCCTAAATGATCTCAGTAATATATTACAGCTTGTTGCTGAGATTTGATGACCTATATTGAGTAAAACATGCTTGAAACTAGAATATCACCTGTTGCAAAGCTGTGTCATCAACACCCACAAGTATAAAACTACTTTTTTAAAGTAATCATTTCTTATTTCAAGCATGTAAAAAAGAATCACGACTTTGACACAATTGTGTCTCATAATTAAAACAGATGACAGACTTTGCTGTTTTATTTTCAATGAAACAATAGAAAATACGTACTCATATAGTAGTAGTTATTAGTGAGAATATACTTATTTTAAGGTATTTTTGGGTTCATTGAGGTTAGCTAATTTTACTTGTTTTAGAAAGTCTTGACAAGCCAAATGTTCTTGTTCTATTGGCAGATAATTTTGCTTAGTTCAAATAAAATACCCCTAATTTTTGTATTTATTTTTCTTGTTTTTGAACACTGACTTTTTGCAGTGCATATTTGAGCGTGTTGCCTGGGAATATTTTTGATTATTTAGTCATTCTCTCAAATAATCTTGCTGAAATGGCCGAGGATCATGTTAATACTTCATGCAGTGTTGGTATACAAGTCACTAAAGGACTACGAAACCCACAAAAAATATAAAATACCAAACAATATTTGGGAAATTCCACCAGATTGGTGCTATTGGTGCTATAAAATGTATAAACGCACCATAAAATTATGTGTAAAATATTCTAAAGCATTTGTTGCCTGCCCCCGCTTTCTAACCGGTAACCTCTGCCAGGTAATGGTCCTAGATTAACCCTGGCGCACCAGGTGAATACAGTTCCGGTGAGAAATTTGCATATTATGTTTGGGTCTTTAACGATTTATTTGAACAGATATTTTTGAATACAATACTATGATACTGTCATGATCCGTGGTCCGGATCATGTTTTTGTTATGTTCTGTTAATTTTGGACTCCTTTAGTTCCTGTTTGTGCACCTCCTGTGTTTGTTACCATGGTTACTTATTGTTTTCACCTGCCTCTGGTGTTCGGGACGCTCACCTGTCTCTAATCAGAGGCATTATTTAAGCCTGCCTTTGCCAGTCAGTCGGCCTGGCGTCATTTGTTTGCCTCATGCCTTGCCACGTAAGTCTTGTTAGTTTCATGCCACAGTTCCCTAAGTATTCCCTGTCCATAGTTTATGCTAAGTATTTGCTTCACAAAGCCTTGTCTACGTAAGTCTTGTTTAAATTTCATGCTACAGTTTCGTGAGGTTTCATGTCTATAGTTCCATGTTTCCTGCCCTAAGTTTTTGCCTTAGCTTCCGCGTGCGATAGGCACGCTTGCCTTTGTTTTGTAAGTTGGATGATTTTGGACAATTAAATCATGTTTTTACCTGCACGCCTTGTCTGGAGTAGTCCGTTTGCATCCCGGGGGAACAAGCCTTGCAGTAAGCTGCAACCCCACCGTGACAGATACAAAATTAACCAAAGTTTATGATAATAGAAATAATCTAGAAGAGGCAATTCCTGAAGGAATTGAGTGTGAATGCTCCAATGCCGAAGTTGAACTGAAATGCTGACAGAATGGAGTATGAATGTAAGAATAGTTTGAATGTTGGAATGGTTTGAATGTTGAAGAGCTGAAGCTGAAATGAAATGCTAATGGAACGTATGATGAATGTAGAAATTGTTTAAATGTTGAAATCGTTTAAAAGCTGAAAGGGTTTGAATGTTGGAATGGTTTGAATGTTGAAGAGTTTGAATTTCCAGGAAAACCAGAATTTGGTTTGGAACTTGGTAAAGTGTTAGTTTGAATGTCCAGGATGAGTGGAATGTGTTGATGTTGGAATGGTTTGAATGGGTTGAAAAATGTGGGAATTGTGCAACTTGGAAACATATCCCATTCATTTCAGTGGGAACTTCCTGGAAATTTGGGGAAAGGCGGGATTTTTAAAAAATGATTAGGAGCATGAATGTCCTAAATTAGCTGAATTGGTTAGTGTTAGAATTGTTTAAATCTGTCAAGAAATGTTGAAGTAGTAAAAGGTATTAGGGAATTTTGGGAAAATCAGGAATTTTTTTGAAAATGGAAAAAGGGTAGTTTGAATTTCCAGAATGCTGTAATGTGTTGAAGGTGGAATGGTTTGAAGAATGTGGGAATTGTGGAAGTTTTAAAAATGGCCAATTCATTTTGAATAGGAAAAATGTCCCGGGAAACCTGAAATTCTGGAAAATCTTGGAATTTGGGGAATTTGTCAAGAGAAAGCCCGCGATTCCCGAATAGGCTGAACAGTTTGAAGTTGGAACGGTTTGAATCGGGTGAAAAATGTGGAAGGTAGAACGTGACAAAATCTGGAGAATAATAATAATAATAATAATAAATAGATTCATTTTGGTGTAGAAAACCATATGTGTGAATGCTTTGGAGCATTCACACAATAACAATAGATGTTATGTCACGATCGGGTCGCATATTACTGCGTGGATCGTTCTCCCAAGATGCAGACGGAACTCCAGAGGCAAGATGCGGGTAAGGAAATTATTTATTTTACAAACAAAACAAGCGTGCCTATAGCACGGGAAGCTAACGGAATAGCTAACAAGGAAAGCTAAGCATATGGACAAGAAAACAAAAGGCTAAGCTTAGATCAGGAATCAAGAATACTCAACGTGACGTCTTGCACGAAGCAAATAAGGAAGCCAGACGGAGTGTGGCGAACGACGGGAATAAGTAGCTCTCTGATTAGTGCCCAGGAGCAGGTGAGTGTCCAAAACACTAATCAAAGACAGGTGAAAACAATCTGCAGTCATGGCAACTAAAGCACAAACACAGGGATGCTCAAAAACAGGAACTGAGGGAGTCCAAAACTAAACCAAACATGATCCGGGCAACGGATGGTGACATGCTATTTATATTGCATTTTACATTTGAACAACAAATCTCAAAGTACCACAGAGTAATACATCATAAAAGCATTAAAACAGCAGAGTAAAAAATATTATTAATAATTAGCTACATGCTTTTTTAGCCCCTTTTTTAAAAAGCATTCACCGTCTGTGGGGCCCTGAGGTGGTCAGAAAGGGTGTTCCACAGACGTGGAGCGGCAGCTTCAAAAGCTCTGTCCCCTATGAGCCGTGTCTTGGGTGCGTGCAGATGGTGCTGTTGGCCTGACCAGGCCCTAGCTGAGGAGTGTAACGTGAGGAGATCGGTTAGGTAAGTGGGGTCATCACCGTGCAGTCAGTGGTGGGTGTGCAGGAGGACCTTGTACTCCAAAATCAGCCAGTGAAGGTGTACGGAGGATGGGGGTGACATGCTCATACTTCCGCACGCTCATCAGGACCCTGGCAGCACTGTTCTGAACATACCAAAGGTTTTGGAGGTTCCTGCCAGGGATCCCGATGAGGAGTGCGTTACAGTAATATAACCTGGAGGAGACAAAGGCATGGACAAGCTTCTCTAGTTGGAGATGTAACACAGGTGAAAGAAAACGTTTTTTTTTAGCAGATGTGGGTGACATGGTTGTCAAAGGAGAGGTGGGGGTCAAACTTGACCCCAAGGTTGGTAACGCAGGGAGAGAAGGGACAATTGTGACCAAATAGTGAAACTGAGGTTGTGTAGGAAGAACAGAGTTGTTGAGGAGTACCGATTTGGATGGCTTCTGTTTTTGGGCCGTTCCTCTGTGGGAAGTTTTGACTCAACCATGCGTTTATCTCCTCCAGGCAGGAGCTGAGACGAGAAACAGTGGCAGAGGGGGACCCAGAGGGGGAGACCTTAAGGTAGAGTTGTGTGTCGTCAGCATAGCAGTGGAAATTAATTCCATGTCTGCTGACGACACACCCGAGGGAAAGCATTTAGATGGCAAAGAATGTTGGACTGAGCACGGAACCCTGGGGGACCTCACTGGTGACAGTGTGGGGGCGAGATTTAGCATCCCCCGGGACCACATGCTCGGTTCTGTCAGTGAGATAGGAGTGGAACCAGTGAAGGGCAGAGTCAGAGAGGCCAATGAAGTGCTGAAGACAGTGGAGGAGGATGTTGTGGTCAATGGTGTCAAACGCAGCAGAGAGGTCAAGAGAATGAGGAGGGATGTGGAACCTGGAGTCAGAGGTCATCAGCAGATCACTGGTGACTCTGATGAGAGCTGTTTTGGTGGTGTGGGAAGGGCGGAAACCGGATTGGAATTTTTCATAGAGGTGATTTTATTTGAGATAGCTGTGAAGCTGGATGGGAACAGCTTTTTATAGGATTTTGGAAATGAACGGTGGATTTGAAATGTGTTAGTACTTTGACAAAGGGAGTGGTCATAGGTTGTTTCTTTGAGCAGAGGTTTTATCGGCGCTGTTTTGAGGGAGGGAGGAACGCTGGCTGTTTTGAGAGAAAGATTCGTTATTTTTGTTATCAGTGGGGTAATTGAAAGGTTGTATGTTTTGAGCAGAGGTGAAGGGAGGGGATCAAGGGAGCATGTGGGTGGTTTGGATCTGCGGATGATCTTCTCGATCTTCGGCTGCGTCGTAGGGCTGAAATGTGAGAAATGTGTGCTGGAACTTGCTGGGATGTCTAGAATGGGATGAACGTTTGTATGATAAATGAGCGGACATAGTCAATTTTGGAGGTGGAACTTGTTATTGTCTGTATGAGTGTAGTATGGACTGATCTGAGGTTTGAGGATGTGACTTACTGTACAGAAGAGTTGCTTGGACTTACCTTGCTTATTGTTGATGATTGTGGAGTAGGGTTCTGACCTGGACACGGAAAGGGCTTTAGCGTAAGACCTTTGATGTCCTCGGTAGGCCAACTTATGCATCGTCAGGCCTGATCTTACGCTGCCTCACTCCAGGACAAGGCCTGACCTTTTCATTTGCCTCTGCTCCTCTGTGCACCATGGGGCAGACCGAGAGAAGAAGTCTGCTTTTCCCGATGGTGCATGAAAGTCCAGGATGGAGGATAGACTTTTATTGTAAATTGGAGACCGAGGACGATGTAGGTGGGAGAAGAAGCTGGAGATGATGACTGAAAGAGCAAGGATCAATGTTTTTTAGGTTCCTGAAAGTTGTTGTACGTATTAGTTTTGTGTAAGGGGGAGTTTCATGCTAACTGCCTGATGGTCAGATATACATTAGTGTCATATACATGGACTGTGAGGGAGTCAGTGATATCAGGGTCAGGTTATGGCCTTTATTGTGGGTGGAGACATTGACATGGCTAAGGCAGTCCATTACTTCTTCCAATAACCAAAATGTTTTTGTGGAATGAACAGAGTGAAATTAGGAAATTGTGTATATCTGGAGAAGCGGTAGAAAATGGATGAATGGATGGAAAAATGTTGGTTGGGGTTTTGGACGGACGGTAAATACGAGTTATTGTTACATTTACAGTGTGTCTGCATTGGAGTAATATATTTTCAAAGGAATTTGGGGCAGACAGAAGGCTCAATTCAATGTCACCGTGGTGAGAAACAGTGAGGCCACCACCACGACCAGTTGCTCAGCTAATTGTACCCAGGGGGGCAAGCCTCATTTAGGTCTGAATAAACGTCAGGCTGCTGTCATGTTTATGTGAGACGGAGAATACCCATTCCCTTGTCCTTAATGTGTTCGTGGATGAATACCGATTTATTGGTTGAAGATTGTACATTTAATTTTTAAAAGAGGATACGATTTGTAGAGTCATGTTTGGTCACAGACCAGAGGACACTGATTTTGCAGTATGGTGGCTCATATCTGTCGTGCTCTGATGACGTACACCGGCACCACAAGGATGTTATAGTGGTCGCCAGGTGAGGACGGATTGAACCTGAGACCACACCCCCAATGGCTGTAACGGGGCTGACGAGATAGGTTGAGGTGTGGAGCTTTGCTGGTGTGGTGACGCTGGAGTTCCATTGAACTGCCGAACATGCCTGTGCTCGAGCTGCCCGTGTTAGCCAGGATACTTGCCACCGACAACGGTGGATGGCGGTCAGACCAGCCAAGATGATCCACAGCAGGAGAGGATATGGCAGTCCACATGCGGGCATTCGTTTGATGACAGTATACATCCAAGAACTGAATAGCTTTTGCTTCGTCTGGGCCCCGGCTAATGGACTACACACTCGAAAAAAAAAACGTGAAAAAATTAAAAAGCGTTAAAAACATTAAAAAAGTGTAAAATACACACTTAGACAGTCACTTTTAGTACAGAAGTATTAGTATTAATAACAAAATTTGTTGGGGGCGCGAAGATGCAGCAAACACTAAACGCCAGAGTCCTCTAATTCCTAGTTTGGAATTATTGTCCTCATTTGTTTTACATTCTGTCCCTCTTTGTTCCATTAATAAGAATTATGGACTATCCACACAAATATATACTGTTATGATCAGGGCAAAATGTTTTGTAATTAGAAAAATAAACTTTGAAAATGAAAAATAAATGTTTGGAAAAATACTGTATTCAAAATACAAATAAGTACACATTTTTTCAGGTAAATAGACTCAAAATTCACTCTGGTAATTATTTCAAATATAATTTTTTATTTTTTTAAATTTTTTACTACCATATATTTTGATATTTGAGCTTTTGTTGTTTTCAGAATCAAATCTTACTTTCCGTTTATATTTTTGTTTTTTGTTTCAAATCTTTTTTTTTTCAGTTAAAATGATTTAGCATGTGGTGTGGGCCATCAAATGCATCTTGGCCAAAAAATATAGGCACCACCCTCTACCATGTTGCCTTCAGGGAAAGTCGGAACTAAAACAATTCAACTCAATACTTCATTTCGGCTTCACCAGAGGTCCCTAACCACCGGACCTAAATCGTATTTATTTTATTGGAAAAATAACATGTTTTGTTTCATTCTTTTTTTGCAGGGCGTTCACTTTTCCCACTTTAATTAGCCTTCCTTGAAGACACCATAGCTGTGTGCAATTAGACAAGAAAAACAGCGTCTCCCAATTCGCTATTATAAGTGACTTCTGGCTCGTTTTGAAACTTGCAGTTGTTCATTTGTCCATCGATTGTCTCCCAGCTCCCGACAATAAACAAAAACGCGAGTGTGGTAGGTTTGTTCCCCACACCATACTTCCTGGTTATCACAGAGGCCCGAGTCGACTCGGCACGCCGCATACAAGACGCCCGAGATTGACTGTGAGAATGAGTGTCAGAAAGTGGAGCAAACATGACAAAAATAGATTAAAGACTAAGAGGAGATGCTCACCATGCAGGTTTATTTTAGCATGCTGATACTGATTAAGGACTTAAATGAGGCTCAAGGACAAAGGTCAACGAGACAAGACAAATTAATGAGATACAAATAGTGTCTTACATGTCACATATCAATCACAATTTTTTTTTTTAGATATTGCATAATCATTTTGTGCTTTTAATTTGGTTTCATACACAAGACCTAATTAATAAATACCTCATATTGCGAAAGTGGACCCCATATCCTTTGTGCAAAGCGATCTGTCATGATTCAACCCCCCTTTCCGCTGATGACACACCTTCCTCACCAAAATAAGGAAATTATAAAATATACATTTATAAAGTAAATATTATACAAATTATATTTAACCTAAAAAAAAAAAAGATTGTACTTACCGTATTATGCCTCAACCATCACATTTTAGAATAAATACATGTTTTAGATATATTAGCCGCACCGGACTATAAGACGCATATATATACCGATACGAAACATTCTGTCAATGTTTTTTTACATACTGTGAGGAGGCGTGGCCTGCGGACCTGCAGCGAGGCGAGGCGCGCAGGAGACGGCTCCGAGATGGGCAACAGGTGCGTAGATGGCCCACCTGGGCGCAGTTGTCTCATCACCTGTCACTGTATAAAAGGGCAGCAGCCGGGAAGCAGGGGGTTGGTGAAGTCGGAGTGGATGGCCGAGAACGAACCCGAGCCAGAGCGGAAGCGATAGCGAGACGGAGACGAAGACGCGGAAGGCTGAAAAGCGACCGGAAGAGCGAGACGGGGAGAAGAGGCGACCAGAGAAGGAGGTTTATTGAAAAATAAACAACATTTCCAAACCGTCAAGCCTGTCATGTCCTTCATTGGTGGTCCGAGGAACCCGGAGGTGCGAGTCCTCCACGCATACCTTAATGGTTTCCTGTAACACGGCAGTAAAATGGCTGAACAAACAAAACATAAGTCATCGTCATGGACCTACTCGCTGCAGAAAATAGCTCTCAAATCAGCAAAACAGACTCAATAACTCCACGATGACGTTTTGGTGAATTTACTAAACTGAAACGATACAAAAAGAGTGTCACTGAAAGTTAATAATACTAACACAGACACTTGTAAACGTGTTAGCATATTCGCTAATGCTTACAATGCTGGCTTGTTTACATTACGATATCACTCACAGACATGCATGCAAACACTCCTACAGACACGGTTTAGTAAGTTTGAATTGTTTTAGTTATATTGTAAAACTAACAAATGTTGCTTGGAGTGATGAATAAGGAATCCTTACTACTAGAGATGTCCGATAATGGCTTTTTTGCCGATATCCCATATTCCGATATTGTCCAACTCTTAATTACCGATTCCGATATCAACCGATACCGATATATACAGTCGTGGAATTAACACATTATTATGCCTAATTTTGTTGTGATGCCCCGCTGGATGCATTAAACAATGTAACAAGGTTTTCCAAAATAAATCAACTCAAGTTATGAAAAAAAATGCCAATATGGCACTGCCATATTTATTATTGAAGTCACAAAGTGCATTATTTTTTTTAACATGCCTCAAAACAGCAGCTTAGAATTTGGGACATGCTCTCCCTGAGAGAGCATGAGGAGGTTGAGGTGGGCGGGGTTGAGGTAGGGGGGGTATATTGTAGCGTCCCAGAAGAGTTAGTGCTGAAAGGGGTTCTGGGTATTTGTTCTGTTGTGTTTATGTTGTGTTACGGTGGGGATGTTCTCCCGAAATGTGTTTGTCATTCTTGTTTGGTGTGGGTTCACAGTGTGGCGCATATTTGTAACAGTGTTAAAGTTGTTTATACGCCACCCTCAGTGTGACCTGTATGGCTGTTGACCAAGTATGTGTTTGCATTTACTTGTGTGTGTGAAAAGCCGTATATATTATGTGATTGGGCCGCCACGCAAAGGCAGTGCCTTTAAGGTTTATTGGCGCTCTGTACTTCTCCTGACGTCCTTGTACACAGCGGCGTTTTAAAAAGTCATAAATTTTACTTTTTGAAACCGATAATTTCAGATATCACATTTTAAAGCCTTTATCGGCCAATAATATCGGCAGTCCGATATTATCGGACATGTCTACTTACTATAGAGGAATAGTAGACAAAATGGTACTTATACATACGATTCAAGGCACGAAACAGAAACTAATTTTCCAACTTGCAGCAGGTGCATTTAGCAAACTCGTCCAAAAGATGGCGCCATAGCACAAACAATAACACACTTTGTCAGCGTCTCTGTCGGTGTTATATGAAAACTATCTGTTGAATACAAAACATTTTGGCTGTTAACAAAGAAACATCCATCAATTAGCAGCACCTTTCTTAAGCTGCATGGTTCAAAGCGTGGGGAAAACAAGTAGTGACTTATAGTTCGGAAAATACAGTATTTTTCTTTTGAATGCACTGTTTTTTTTTTTTTTCAAACTTCAACATCAAAACTTGATTTTTCAGTTCCAAAGTTAAGTATAAAACTTTTGGCCCAAATGTAGTTCCGTAGCTACATACATTGTTTTTTGTATCTGTTTAGTTTGGTTGATTGTGTTTTTTTTTGTTTTTTTTGATGTGTTCCACACACCTGAAAGTGCATCCCAGGTGTGGCGAATCAGACCAATCAAGTGGCGGCTCCCTATAAAAGTGCATCCAGCGAGCAAACGCGTTCTCTGAACAGCAGGGTGGTGCAGAGTGTAAATGAGCATGAGACCCACTCTGTGCTCAAGCTGTTTGTGATTAGACTGTAATTGGGCTTTTATTGTATTAAATCTGTAATGAGTGTGCTTTGTTCTCACAGTGAAAGTCCTCTGGTGAAGTTTTAATTTTACATGTGTGCCTTCTTTAGTTCTGTTAAACCTTCTGCTATTTACCTACCGGTAATAGTAATAATAATATGTGTGTGTGTGTGTATATATATATATACAGTATATACATATGGTGTGTGCTAGGGTTGTCTCGATACCGGTACCAAAATGTATTTCGATACGTTTCTAAATAAAGGGGACCACCAATAATGGCATTATTGGCTTTATTTTAATAAAAAACCTCACAGTACATTAAACATGTTTCTTATTGCAGTTAAAGAACAATGTTGTCCTTAAATAAAATAGTGAACATACTACACAACTTGTCTTTTAGTAGTAAGTAAACAAACAAAGGATCCTAATTAGTCTGCTGACGTATGCAGTGACATATTGTGTCATTCCTCATTCTATTATTTTGTCAAAATTATAAAGGACAAGCTGTAAAAAATGGGTTATTATTCTACTTGTTCATTTACTGTTAATATCTGGTTATTTTATGTTTTAACATGTTCTATCTACACTTCTGTTAAAATGTAATAATCACTTATTCTTCTGTTGTTTGGATGCTTTACATTAGTTTTGGATGATACCACAAATTTGGGTCTGGATCCGATATCGATATAATTTAAGTTTCCATGTGTCCAGGGACATATTTCCTGAGTTTCTGAATATAATATGAATTAAAAAAAATATTTAAAAAAATATTGATGTAATCATAGTAGTATTGACTAGGTACACTCTTGTACTTGATATCATTACAGTGGATGTCAGGTGTAGATCCACCCATGGCATTTGTTTACATTGTGACGCCAGTGAGCTATTGTATCCTCCTACGGCGTGTAGTGAAACATGTTTAGCTATTCCTCGTCCTGCAGGGATGATACTTTTAAGAAACATACTTTGTCGCCATGGAGGCAAGGATTAGTGATCAGAATAGAAGAAGCTAAAAGACTGCCGATTTCGGATAGACATTAGCCGCTAGCTAGCTAGTCACGTCTTAAAGCACCTCTTCCCGAGGGCGTTTCAGTGTTATAGCTTCACCTTTATCGTTAGTTTTTAAGCCACAATGCGTCTGTGAAGGTTGCCCTCCCGTGGGTTCTTCGGACCACCAAGCATTGACAGGAGAGCCAGGAATTCCGGGTATAACACTGTTTTATTTTCATAAATCGTGTCAGTCTTTCTGCCTTTCAGCAAGACGTATTTTCTTCTGCGTCTGCTCAGCAGCTCCTCCAACTCCAACCCCTCTCTCCTTCCGGCTGCTGCCTTTTAACAGAGCGACAGGTGATTAGATAACCAGGCCCAGGTGGGCCATCTACGCACCTGTCGCTGATCTCGAAGCCGGTCCAGGCACACCCCGCTTCGCTGCAGGTCCGCAGGCCACGCCCCTCTCCACATTGTCCTTTCTTCCTTTTCTGTCTACACACCGTGTCTGCTTGTAAGTACTCTGTGATTTTGCGCTGCCGAACATGCTCCTCTGCTTGTAAAACCAGCAATGTCATGACGTGACGACGACGCGCCGTCATGCCTGTAAAAAAACTGAACCGGTACTTTTCAAACAGTATAGTACCGTTTTTGATTCATTAGTACCGCGATACTATACTAGTACCGGTATACCATACAACCCTAATGTGTACCCACATACAATAGTCAAGCCCAAAATTATTCATACCCCTGGCAAATTTTGACATAAAGTTAATTATTTTTCAACCAGCAAGTTTTTTCTTGACTGGAAATTACTTGGGTGTGTTCCAGTAGATAATAAAACGACGGACTGTCAGGTTCAAACACTGATGACATCTATTAGTCAGACAAGAAGCAAGGAATCTTGCAGAGACATAGTTCAATTTAGCTCGTGAGGAGAACGCATGGAGCTGCACACTTAGTCGCAGTCTCACTCTACGCTCTAAGGTACAGCTCCCGTGTCCCTCTATTTATTCAGGAATTCCCTAGTCAACATCACTGAGGCCGCCTCTAAAAGGAGTGGTCACATATATCATGCAAAGCAGGTCCAGTACGCACAATACGTGACGGAATGTGCTGGGGGCCTTGTGATTTCGCCTCGTCTCTGCTTCGTCTGCGTGCTGTCGTCTTATCTGCGTTGAGGTCCTTGAAGTCCTTGGCTGTTAGCGGGCTAAAACAAAGATAACATCTGCGGCTGAGGCCACCCCTCGGACAACAAGTTTTGTCCTTGCACAGGTAGAAAAAGTACAGCTTGAGCACAATAGCTAATAACTATAGCAACAGATCAAACGCTTCCTATAATTGTTGACCAGCTTTTTGCATGTCTTGACTGGTATTTTTGCCCATTTATCTTCTGCGATGAGCTCTAACTCTTTCAGGTTGCAGGGTCTCCTTGCCGTCACCCTGATCTTTAGCTCCCTCCACAGATTCCTCAATTGGATTCAAGTCCGGACTTTGGCTGGGCCTCTGCAAAACGTCAGTGTTTTTGCCCGCTAACCATCTCTTCGCCACTTTTGCGGTGTGTTCTGGGTCGTTGTCGTGTTGACCTGTCTACCGGGCCCAAGGCCAAGTTTGATGTCGTTCTTGAGAATCTCGATGCATTGCTCGAGTTTCATGGTGCCGTTTGCTGTGATTAGGTTCCCTGGTCCATTGGTTGAAAAACAACCCCAAAGCATTAGGTTCCCACCACCCTGTTTGACAGTGGAGATGGTAATCTTAGAGTTGAGGATTCTCTGTTTTTACACCAAATGAAGGATGCATCATTGTTGCCAAACAACCATAACGCAGAAGACCAGAAATCTTCTTTGTCCAGATGAGCATTTGGAAAGACCATGGGGGCTCTAGTCTGCCGTATCAGAAGAAGCGGTGTCCTCCTGGGTCTGCGTCCATTGAACCCAGCATTGTGCAGTGTTCATTGGACTGACTGCCTCGAGATGTTGCCACCAGTAGAGCCCAAATTCACCAAGATAGCCTTGATATTGATCCTTGGATTCTTTTTCGCCTCTCTCACTGTCTTCCCGGCCAGCAAAGGTGTTACTTTTGGCTTCCAACCACGTCCTCCGAGATTTTCCACAGTGCGAAACGTCTTGTATTTTTAAAAATAATACTTTGCACTGTAGCCACTGGAACTTGAAAACATTTAGATATGGCCTGGTAGCCCTTTCGTGACTTGTAAGCAGCCACAGGTCCTCAGGGACCTTTTTAGTCTTAGCCATGAATGTCCACAAACCAACTGTAGAGAGCTGCTGTTTTTCCACTGGTTGAGTTGATTTAAAACCAGCTATTTCCAATGAATTGGGGTAATCGGGACGCTTTAGAACAGCTTGGACTATTTGGTATGGTATAGAACTTTGAATTTCCCATGGACTGTTACAGTTTGCTAAGGGTATACATATTTTGGACATGCCACTTTTTCTTCAAATGTAAATAAAACCTGAAAAACATTTTTTTTCTCCACAATGATGTCTTTTGTACATCCTTTTATCATCTTCTGGGAGAAAAGAAAACACTAGCTGGTTGACTAAATGTAACTACCGTATTTTCCGGACCATAGGGCGCACCAGATTATAAGGCTCACTGCCGATGAATGGTCTATTTTCAATCTTTTTTCATATATAAAGAGCACCAGATTATAGGCCCCATTAAAGGAGTTATATTATTATTATTAATTTTCTAAATTTAAAACACTATCTTGTGGTCTACATAACATGTAATGGTGGTTCTTTGGTCAAAATGTTGCCTAGATTATGTTTTACAGATCATCTTCAAGCCGCTTTCTGACAGTCGCTTCAGGATGCGCCGTTTTGTGGGCGGTCTTATTTACGTGGCTCACCTTCGGCAGTCTCTTCTCCCCGTCATCTTTGTTGTAGCGGTGTAGCGGGCAAGGACGGGAGTGGAGAACGTGTCAAAAGATGGAGCTAACTGTTTTAATGACACTCAGACTTTACTTAAATCAATAACGGAGCAGCATCTCCTCATCCGACCAGAACTCTAATAACTAAAGTTCCTTGGGTGAATAATGTAAGCTCACTACACCGGTATGTTTTAGTGCTTTCATGGTGAGTTTACTGACCGATACAAGTAAGAACTTTACACTACTTGATATTAGAAATGGCAACAGCTGAGGATGAATGCCCCATAACGAGAAGATAGAGAAAAAGAAGAAGCTTATCGACTACATCTCCACAGACTACAAAGACGGACGTGCGCAATTTTTCAAGATTTATGCAGATCCCAAATACAGATCAGCAGGTACCAGAAGGTAAAAAAAGTTGCTTTTGCATGATATTGCAAAACAAAAAGCCAGATAATGTCTTACCTTATACACACACCATAATGATACTCGTATGTTGAAGCACATGTGTACCAAAGTCGTACTAAAACTTTTTGATAGATTTTTGAGCGCTGTGTGTAATGTTATATATTTTCAATGGAACATATGAAATGTTGGTGTTGTTTACTTCAGTCATATTGCCATCATAGTGCAGTCTACACATGTCTCTTATGTGTGACTGCCTTCTACTGATCACACTTATCATTACACCATGTACCAAAAAAAATAGCTTCGAGGTCGGTAAGCAAAACCAGAATTATTCCGTACATTATAAGGCGCACTGTCGAGTTTTGAGAAAAAAATATAATTTTAAGTGTGGAAAATACATTATGTCAAAATTTGCCGGGGGTATGAATAATTTTGGGCTTGACTGTATATATACATACATACTAGAGATGTCCGATAATATCGGTCTGCCGATAAATGCTTTAAAATTTAATATCGGAAATTATCGGTATCTGTTTCAAAAAGTAACATTTATGACTTTTTAAAACACCGCTGTACGGAGTGGTACACGGACGTAGGGAGAAGTGCAGAGCAGTTGCGTCTCCCAGTCATACTTGCCAACCCTCCCGATTTTCCCGGGAGACCCCCGAATTTCAGTGCCCCTCCCGAAAATCTCCTGGGGCAACCATTCTCCCGGATTTCTCCCGATTTCCACCCAGACAACAATATTGGGGGCGTACCTTTAAAGGCACTGCCTTAGCGTGCCGGCCCAATCACATAATATCTACGGCTTTTCACACACACAAGTGAATGCAAAGCATACTTGGTCAACAGCCATACAGGTCACACTGAGGGTAGCCGTATAAACAACTTTAACACTGTTACAAATATGTGCCACACTGTGAATCCACAACAAACAAGAATGAAAAACACATTTCGGGAGAACATCCGCACCGTAACACAACATAAACACAACAGAACAAATACCCAGAACCCCTTGCAGCACTAACTCACCCCGCCCCACCTCAACCCCGCCCCACCTCAACCCCGCCCACCTCAACCTCCTCATGCTCTCTCAGGGAGAGCACGTCCCAAATTCCAAGCTGCTGTTTTGAGGCATGTTAAAAAAAATAATGCGCTTTGTGACTTCAATAATAAATATGGCAGTGCCATGTTGGCATTTTTTTCCATAACTTGAGTTGATTTATTTTGGAAAACCTTGTTACATTGTTTAATGCATCCAGCGGGGCATCACAACAAAATTAGGCATAATAATGTGTTAATTCCACAACTGTATATATCCGTATCGTTTGATATCGGAATCGGTAATTAAGAGTTGGACAATATCGGAACATCAGATATCGGCAAAAAAGCCATTATCGGACATCTCTAATACGTACTGTACATATATAGGAGACATAACTAAGCAAATGCCCAAAATATAATTATAAACAATAAAAAATTAAGTACAGTCAGAAGACAGCACACAATAATTCATTCTGACACCAACTATAATTAGTGCAAATGTTCACATTTGACTTGACTTCAACGAGTGAAACTTTCATTCTGAGGAACAATCATATTTCTATCGCTAGAGTGAGTTGCACAGACTCTAGAATTTTAATCATGGCCACACGACTGGCCAGATAGTAGTTCATTTTTTTAAATGGTTTTCACCATGCTGGGAAAAAGGCACGCATATGTTTTTGTTTTTTCTCCATAATGCATCAACACCAGAGAGACTGATTGGTGGCAGACATCCAGCCAAGTATCATCAGAGACAAAAAGAAGAAGCAGTTTTGCAGCAGAAGTAATGAAACCCGCCGAGTATTCAGATCAGCGCCATCTTCTCGTCAGATGGGGGTCACATGAAGATACACAAACAATATGTGACAAATTCTGGTGCTGTTTTAAAGGAAAATGTTGATTCATTTAGTTGTATTTTTGTTAAAAATATGTTTTTTTTATAACTCTTTACAAACTTTTTAGATATAACAGTTCCTTTAAGGCTAACTGTTTGTCGTATTGATAAGGCATCACTGGCTAAATTGGGGCCCTAAGCACAATTTTTGTCGGAGGCCCCTTCATTACACTTTTCCCCACACTTGTGAAACAATATTGTATACTTTTTTGTAATCAAACTAAAATTCAATTTGTATGTTTGTACTTGTGCAAGTCGCTTCCCAGCGGTACCACTGACATATACTTCACAGGAGCCAGGCGTGCCAAGTTGAACAAAGTTTTACTGTACATCTATTTATCAAAGTCTTTCACCAGCAGACCGTGACTTTTCAGTCACGTCCGTATCCTCTCTCTCCTCCTGCTCCCGGCCGCTTACTGTTAAAGATAACGGATGATTAGATTAACACGTACTACCTGTGAAATCTAATCATCTGCCAGCTGTGTCTCGCCATCAGCGCTGCCACGCCCCCCCGTCTGATGGTGCTCGGTCTTCAGCACCATGGACAGAGGCGGTGAACTTTGCTTAATGGGAAATAAATTGTTTAATAACTTGGACTGTCTGATTCAAAGTCAGAAATGACGCTGCACGCCACAGGCAACAGTGAGACCTTTTGGGGAAATCTGCCTTGATATTATCAGTGGCGGAGCCTGAAGGGGCAGGGAATACATTTTCATATTAGTTTCCCTTTCTTTCATTGACATTTTACAGGCGCTTCTTCACAAAAAATGGGGTGCCTCACGGATTGCGGGGCATTTGATGATCTTTTTCTTCGTTTTTTATTTTAAAGGCAGCAAGACAAACCTTTCGCTCCTTTTTTACCATGTTTTTCGGACAATAAGGCGCACAGAAAATCCTTTCATTTTGGAAAAAATTGACAGTGCGCCTTATAACCCGGTGCGCCTAATGAACGTATTCATTCTGGTTGTGCTTACTGACCTCGAATCAATTTTATTTGGTACATGGTGTAATGGTAAATGTGGCCAGTTAATGGCAGTCACACATAAAAGATACATGTCGACAGCAGGTTGACGCCTGTTAAATAAATGACACGAGCAAGTACCCACTTGTAAGCAAGCAGCACCAAAACATTGATGTTTCTTTGAGAATATAGAACATTACACAGGGCACTCACAAATCTGTCAAAATTATTTAGTACGACTTTGGTAAGCTACGAAGCCGCTTCGCTTGATGGAACTCGGCGCATTACGGCTACCGTAGTCTGACGTACTGTGCTTCAACATACTGTATTCTTATGGTGTGTGTTTAAGGGCCCAAAATGGGATCTATTAGGAGACAATATCTGGCATTTTGTGTCACAATATAATGCAAAAAAAATGTTCTTACCTATTGGTAGCTGCTGATCTGTATCTGGGATCTGCATGAGTCCTGAAAACTTACGGGTGTCTGCGCCTTAGTCGATAAGCTCCTTTTTCTCTCTATATATATATATATCTGTCAGTAGATTCGCTATGGAAGTGCTAAAAGGGGAGAATACGCTGTCGAAGTGGAGACACGTAAATAAGACTGCCTACCAAAAGGCGCTTTCTGAAGAGTCGGTCAGATAGCAGCTTGAAGATGATCTGTAAAACATATTCTAGGCAACATTTTGACCAAATAACCACCATTACATGTTATGTAGACCGAAAACGTGTTTTAAATGTCGACAAAAATCACAATATGACCCCCTTATATTATACTCCGGTGCGCCTTTTTGTATGAAAATAGAACTGAATAGACCCGTTCATCGGCAGTGCGCCTTTTAATCCGGTACGCCCTATGGTCCGAAAATTGGGTCGTATTTTACTTTAAGATGACTTAGATTTAAACTTAGACTTAGACAAACTTTATTGATCCACAAAACTAAAGGTATAAAGTAGACAAAAAATGTACCATAGTAGCAATATAAAATATAACATATGTACTATTTACATATTATATATTTTTATATAATATATACTGATATATTATATTATCATATTATATTATATTTTTATATAATATATACAATGTATTACATATACAGTGCGTTTTCTCTATTTTCATGACTATTTACATTGTAGATTGTCACTGAAGGCATCACAACTATGAATGAACACATGTGGAGTTATGTACTTAACAAAAAAAGGTGAAATAACTGAAAACATGCTTTGTATTCTAGTTTCTTCAAAATAGCCACCCTTTGGTCTGATTACTTTTTCGCACACTCTTGGCATTCTCTCGATGAGCTTCGAGAGGTAGTCACCTGAAATGGTTTTCACTTCACAGGTGTCATAGTTTTGATGCCTTCAGTGACAATCTACAATGTAAATAGTCATGAAAATAAAGAAAACACATTTAAATGAGAAAGTGTGTGTCCAAACTTGTGGCCTATACTGTGTGTGTATTTATTTATATATATATATATATATATATATATATATATATATAGCCACCCATTGACAATCAATGGGTGGCTGACTAAATACTTTTTTGCCCCACTGTATATATATATATATATATATATATATATATATATATATATATATATATATATATATACACACTACCGAATGTATATATAAATGTTCTTATTTTTTAAGGAAAAGCACTGTACTTTTCAATGAAGATAACTTTAAACTAGTCTTAAGTTTAAAGAAATGCACTCTATACATTGCTAATGTGGTAAATGACTATTCTAGCTGCAAATGTCTGGTTTTTGGTGCAGTATCTACATAGGTGTATAGAGGCCCATTTCCAGCAACTATCACTCCAGTGTTCTAATGGTACAATGTGTTTGCTCATTGGCTCAGAAGGCTAATTGATGATTAGAAAACCCTTGTGCAATCATGTTCACACATCTGAAAACAGTTTAGTTCATTACAGAAGCTACAAAACTGACCTTCCTTTGAGCAGATTGAGTTTTTGGAGCATCACATTTGTGGGGTCAATTAAACGCTCACAATGGCCAGAAAAAGACAACTTTCATCTGAAACTCGACAGTCTATTCTTGTTCTTATAAATGAAGGCTATTCCACAAAATTGTTAGGGTGACCCCAAACTTTTGAACGGTAGTGTATATATATATATATATATACATATATATATATATATATATATATATATATATATATATATATATATATATATATATATATATATATATATATATATATATATATATATATATGACAATATCGTATTGGATATGCTATTTTGTCTGAGTTGTGTAGCTGGTGAGTATTTTCAGTTTGTGTTTGAAATAAATTAAATCAAAATAAAACGAAAAGGGGAAAAACAATTGATATTTGATTTCCTTGTGTTTTGAAGCCTGAATATTAATAATTTTTAAAACCAGTGCCAAAAATTGTTATTGAAAAGGATACTATCGTTTCCATGTCAAATCTCTAATAACAATGGTCCGGGGGAACAATGTGCTCAGGTTCTTTTCAGGCAAGGCTTTTTTGTAAGATAATGAGTACTTCTCTGGAAAGATGTGCATTTATTACAACACTCCTGCAGACAGCAGGGTGGGGAAAAAACCCAAAAACATCCTTTTCAAAAAGGTTGATGCTATTCATACATCAAAGGTATACGCAGAAAACTTCTATAAAACAGACAAAGCACTGCCATGGCAGACTAGCAGGCCAATAGTACACAATCAGTTTTAAAGTCCCAACTCGGTACATAGGGTATGCCCACTCCGGAAGATTGCAATTTTCTTTAGGCGAAGCTTTTGCAAATATTTTTTTTCACATTTCATCAAGGACAGACTAATTGTGTTGGTTTACATCCAATTTTTTGTTTGTTCTTTTGACGGAGAGAAATGGATAACCGCCTAACTTGTTGTTAGTATGGCATGTCTTTGGAGGAAACACAGGTGCGACAAAAGGAGCTGCATCTAACACCGGGGGAGAGAAAAGCAGCACATCTGTTTTGGGTCACTGTGATGTCAAGCAGCACGTCACCATATGTTTCCTCCACGGGCCCCGCCGTACCTCGGCGCCACTAATCTGACAGCAATAACACCCTTCGGGGAGGCTGTGAGCTGTGTTTTAACGAACTTTGTAAGTTATTAAGCTCGTTATGTCAACTCTTCTTGCCACTCAGCCTCCCTCACCTGCCTTGCATGGGAGTGGTTTAGCGTGCACGCACGTTTCGGTCCACCTTTTTAATATAACATGTTGACAAGGATGCCTCTCTTGGAGTGGCTGATTGGATACTATACAGTACCTTTCTGGCACTGAGTGCACATTGTGATGTGTACTTACATACCATGCAACTAAACAAAGAAGACGTGAAAGCTCTTTAGTATTCACAGTTGTGTGTAAATGCACATTTCATATCCTGCATGCATGTTATGTCAGCCGTGCTTGCATAAATCATACAATGTGTCTTTAGCCCTTTCTTGAGATGTACTTTGGTGCATGGGCGTCAAAAACTAGGCCTGGGGTCTAGAAGTGGCCCGCCACATCATTTTTACAGGTCCAGCCACATCCTTTTTATGTGACCCGACACTTCCTTGTTACGTTGCCCCACACGTCCTTTTCATGTGGCCAGCTACGTCCTTTTCAAGCGGCCCGCTACGTCCTTTCTAGTGGCCCGCTACGTCTTTTTTATGTGGCCCGTTACGTCCTTTTTATGTGGCCCACCACGTCCTGTTTATTCTACCTGCCACTTTCTTTATGCGGCCTGACACGTCCTTTTTACTTGGCCCGCTACGTCCTTTTTACATAGCCCGCCATGTCCTCTTTATGTGGCCTGACACATCCTCGTTATGTGGCCTGACATGTTCTTTTCATTTGGCCCGCTGCATCCTGTTTACGTGGCCCGCCACATCCCTTTTACATGGCCCACCGTGTTCTTTTTATGTGGCTCGACACGTCCTCTTTATGTGGCCTGACAAGTCCTTTTCATGTGGCCCGCTACGTCCTGTTTACATGGCCCGCCACATCCCTTTTATATGGCCCACATGTCCTTTTTATTTGGCCCGACATGTCCTCTTTATGTTGCCTGACAAGTCTTTTTCATGTGGCCCGCTACGTCTTTTTTATGTAGCCCGTTACGTCCTTTTCACGTGGCCCACCACGTCCTGTTTATTCTGCCTGCCTCTTCCTTTATGCGGCCTGACACGTCCTTTTTACTTGGCCCGCTACGTCCTTTTTACATAGCCCGCCATGTCCTCTTTATGTGGCCTGACACATCCTCGGTATGTGGCCTGACATGTTCTTTTCATTTGGCCCGCTACGTCCTGTTTACATGGCCCGCCACATCCCTTTTACATGGCCCACCGTGTTCTTTTTATGTGGCTCGACACGTCCTCTTTATGTGGCCTGACAAGTCCTTTTCATGTGGCCCGCTACGTCCTGTTTACGTGGCCCGCCACATCCCTTTTATATGGCCCACTTGTCCTTTTTATTTGGCCCGACATGTCCTCTTTATGTTGCCTGACAAGTCCTTTTCATCTGGCCCGCTACGTCTTTTTTATGTAGCCCGTTACGTCCTTTTCATGTGGCCCACCACGTCCTGTTTATTCTGCCTGCCACTTCCTTTATGCGGCTTGACACGTCCTTTTTACTTGGCCCGCTACGTCCTTTTTACATAGCCCGCCATGTCCTCTTTATGTGGCCTGACACATCCTCGTTATGTGGCCTGACATGTTCTTTTCATTTGGCCCCCTACATCCTGTTTACGTGGCCCGCCATATCCCTTTTACATGGCCCACCGTGTTCTTTTTATGTGGCTCGACACGTCCTCTTTATGTGGCCTGACAAGTCCTTTTTATGTGGCCCGCTACGTCCTGTTTACGTGGCCCGCCTCGTCCCTTTTATATGGCCCACCGTGTCCTGTTTATTTGGCCCGACATGTCCTCTTTATGTTGCCTGACAAGTCCTTTTCATGTGGCCCGCTACGTCCTGTTCATGTGGCCCGCCACCTCCCTTTTACATGGCCCACCTTGTCCTTTTTACGTGGCTCGACACGTCCTCGTTACGTGGTCCGCCACTTCAATTTCATATGGCCCGCTACGTCCTTTTTAAGTTTCCAGCCACATCTGGGCCTGACACGTCCTTTTTATGTGGCCCGCTACGTCCTTTTTATGTGGCCAATCACGTCCTGTTTACGTGGCCCGCCATGTCCTTTTCATGTGGCCCGCTACGTCCTTTTTATGTGGCCAGCCAAATCATCTTTATGTGGCCTGACACGTCCTTTTCATGTGGCCCGCTACGTCCTTTCTATGTGGCCCGCTACGTCCTTTTCATGTGCCCCACCACGTCCTGTTTATTCTGCCTGCCACATCCTTTTTAAGTGGCCTGACATGTCCTTTTTGCTCGACCAGCCACATCCTGTTTACGTGGCCCGCCATGTCCTTTTTATGTGGCCTGACACGTCCTCTTTATGTGGCCTGACACGTCCTCGTTATGTGGCCCGACACGTCCTCTTTATGTGGCCTGACACGTCATTTTCATGTGGCTCGCTACGTCCTGTTTACATGGCCCGCCACATCCTGTTTATGTGGCCCGCCATGTCCTTTTTATGTGGCCCGACACGTCCTCTTTATGTAGCCTGACACATCCTTTTTACAAGGCCCGCCACGTCCTGTTTATGTGGCCCGCCACGTCCTTTTTACATGGCCCGCCATGTCCTTGTTACGTGCCCCGACACATCCTTTTTATGTGGCCTGACACATCCTTTTTACAAGGCCCGCCACATCCTGTTTATGTGGCCCGCTACGTCCTGTTTACGTGGCCCACTACATCCTGTTTACGTGGCCCGCCACGTCCTTTTTATGTGGCCCGCCACATCCTTTTTATGTGGCCCACCATGTCCTTTTTAAGTGGCCCGACACGTCCTTGTTACGTGGCCCGCCACATCAATTTCACATGGCCCGCTACGTCCTTTTTATGTGGCCAGCCACATCCTGTTTATGTGGCCTGACACATCCTTTTTATGTGGCCCGCCACGTCCTTTTTACATGGCCCGACACGTCCTCTTTAGGTGGCCTGACACATCCTTGTTACGTGCCCCGACACGTCCTCTTTATGTTGCCTGACACATTCTTTTCATGTTGCCCGCTACGTCCTGTTTACGTGGCCCACTACATCCTGTTTACGTGGCCCGTCACGTCCTTTTTATGTGGCCCGCCACATCCTTTTTACGTGGCCCACCACATCCTTTTTACGTGGCCCACCATGTCCTTTTTATGTGGCCCGACACGTCCTTGTTACGTGGCCCGCCACATCAATTTCACATGGCCCGCTACGTCCTTTTTATGTGGCCAGCCACATCCTGTTTATGTGGCCTGACACATCCTTTTTACGTGGCCCGCTACGTCCTTTTTATGTGGCCAGCCACATCCTGTTTATGTAGCGTGCCACATCCTCTTTATGTGGCCTGACACGTTCTTTTCATGTGGCCCGCCATGTCCTCTTCATGTGACCCGCTGCGTCCTGTTTATGTGGCCCACTACATCCTGTTTACGTGGCCCGCCACATCCTTTTTAAGTGGCCCGCCACATCCTTTTATGTGGCCCTCCGCATCCTTTTATTTGGCCCGCCACATCCTCCTTACGTGGCCTGCCACAACCTTTTAAAGTGGCCCGCCACATCCTTTATACGTGACCCGCCATCTCCTTTTTACGTGGCTTGACACGTCCTTTTTATGTGGCCCACCACATCTTTTTACTTGGCCCTCCACATTCTCCTTATGTAGCCCGACACGTCCTCCTCACGTGGCTCGCCATGTAAGTGAGTAAGTACCCATGATTGTCACACACACACACACTAGGTGTGGCGAAATCATTCTCTGCATTTGACCCATCACCCTTGATCACCCCCTGGGAGGTGAGGGGAGCAGTGAGCATCAGCGGTGGCCGTGCCCGGGAATCCTTTTTTGGTGATTTAACCCCCAATTCCAACCCTTGATTCTGTGTGTGTGTGTGTGTGTGTGTGTGTGTGTGTGTGTGTGTGTGTGTGTGTGTGTGTGTGTGCGGCTGGTATAAACATGAAAACATGCGTCAAAGCACTTCATCTTTCAAACTGCATTTATTCTTTTAAATTCGACCAAAAAAATGTAATACTTGCAATTGATAATGTCATAAGATACTCCAAGTATTTTTTTTAATCAAAAATACCAAAATATCGGTTTCTCACCTTGACTTACTGTATGATTTTAAAGCAATTTTAAAAATGAATTAAAGCTGCAAGCAACGATGGACGGGACCGACTTTGACGGCACATAAAATCCAAACCGGCGCAGTATTTAAAACTGTTTCGACAACTTTTAATCATAAGGGTTCAATCTCTCTCCTGTGCTAGTTTGAAGCTGACATGACAAACGCACTCAGGGGAGATACTTTTTGAAAAAAGGTGACCGGTTTTTTACAAAACTTTTGTTTTGAAGGGGGAATTGCAAACTTCTTGTTGATTTTTGTTGAGGGTTGTCAAAATATAAAATGTAGGTCTAAGTGAGACCTACATAGAGGTTTTTGTTTCATGTCTCTTCGACATTCCTACAGTTTTTTTCTGTGTTTTCTTCCTAGGAGCAGTTTTGTCTGTGTTTTCATCCTAGGGGGCGCTAGAGCACAATTTTGAGTTTTGGGGTTGGGTTTTTTTATTAGAGCGCAATTTTTGTCAGTCCTGATGTGTGTGTCCAGTTTGGTGAGTTTTGAAGCATGTTAAGGGGGTCAAATTATAGCTCAAAGAGGCAAAAGTGACTGTTTGTACAAAACTTTTGTTTTGAAGGGGGAATTGCAAACTTCCTGTTGATTTTTGCTGAAGGATGTCAGTGTATGAAATCTAGGTCTAAGTGAGACCTACATAGAAGTTTTTGTTTCATGTCTCTCCGACATTCCTGGTGGGAGTTACAGGCAGTTTTGTCTGTGTTTTCTTCTTAGGGGGCGCTAGAGCGCAATTTTGAGTTTTGGGGCTAGGTTTTTTGATTAAATCGCAATTTACGACAGTCCTGATGTGTGTGTCAAATATGGTGAGTTTTGAAGCATGTTAAGGGGGTCAAATTACAGCTCAAAGAGGCGGCGGTATAATAAAGAATAATACAATCTTACAATTACAATACGGTCCTCTGTCCCAAAGGGACATTGCGGTCCCTAATGATCAAACGAATAGAGGCGACTATATGTTTTATATAAGTTTTTATATTCACCGATACAAGCCGCGCTCTGACTGCAACCATAACTGCGATCTGGCCCTTAATGAAAACCTGCATGGCTTCCCTGGATTGGTTGAATTTTTTTCTCGCTATCACGCAAGCTACAAATTATAAGACATTAACGAGCAGTTGTAGTATTTGTGCGTTTTTTTTTTTTTTTTTACAAGGAAGACTTCATTAACTCAAAAGGCAGTCAGACTCAGGACTGAAGGTGCCATTTTCATTAAGTATGTTATTTTATTGGGAAACCTTTTATATATATATATATATATATATATATATATATATATATATATATATATATATATATATATATACACATATATATATAGTCACATGATTCACAGCTTACAAATCAGGAAACAGATCACTCTGGAGAGATGACAAGACAGACTGCAGGAAAAGAGAATTCATAGGACAGTGAAGTTAGTCCTGTTTCAGTGGATCATGTTGATTTACATGGCTCTATGTAAGCCATCCTTGTCGGTCATAAAGTGAAGCTCTTACGATGATTGCCATCGTAAATCTGGACTCGACTCGTAGCATCTGGGTCAAAATGATATTTAACGACAAGTAAGTCAGTTTGAACAGACTTTATCGAGTGTTTTTGGAAAACTTAATAGGTAAAGAGAGAGCGAACATTCTATCTTGCTCTAACAACAAAAGGATAACGTTGGTACAAAAGCTGCTTGGAAAATCGTATAATTTCACTCACCGGTTCAATAGACACAGTTTTTTTTTTTTGGGGGGGGGGGGGGGGGGGGAATCTTTTGCATATGTGCATTTGTGTGATCTATCAATCAATCAAACTTTATTTATAAAGCACTTTTCATACATGACCCATATCTCCCATTATCACATATGCAACTGTATGGACAAAGGATTGCATGGCTGAGTACAGAGGAGACATGTGAGTAAACACTATCACAGAAGCCATCTGCACCAGGAGGTCATCAGACCATGGCCACCAGGACGCTGACACAAAAGTGTCCCCACAAACACGGCCGATAACCCCTGAGGCAAATGGCTCAGGAATGTTGGAAAATAAAAAATAATAAAACTTGTAAAATAGTAAGAACCATGAGTAGAGGTAAATAATACAATACAAGTAAGACAGACACAAGATTAATAGGAATAATAATAATAATAATAATATACAACATACATGTAAATAAATAAATAGAACTAAATAAAATGTTGCATAACTAATAGGATAAAAGTAAAATATGCCCAATCATCTTATTTGACCATAAGGACTTTATTTTTTTTATTTTTTTTATTTGTTTTCCAACTTTACCTTCTAATTATGATTAATACTGAAATGTATCTGTTAAATTTGTTTGGCTAAACCACTTTTCAGTCTTTCCAAAATTTTGTGGCTTGAATTGCCTGAATTCATGTCAGCTTTTTCAGAACGTTGCGTACCCCCCCCCCCCCCCACCCCCCAATAACAATGAATCAACTTGTGATTTTATGGAATTTGCTGTCAATGTTTTAAAGTGTTCTCTGTGACCTTAACCTTAAAAGCACATGATTGCAAGAAATATTGGAAATATAGGGCCAGATCTAATACACCCCATACCATCACAGATGCTGGCCTTTGAACTTTGCGCCGGATGGTTATTTTCCTCTTTGGTTCGGAGGACACGACATCCACAGTTTCCAAAAACTATTTGAAATGTGGACTCGTCAGACCACAGAAAACTTTTCCAATTTGCATCAGTCCATCTTAGATGAGCTCGGGCCCAGCGAAGCCGGCGGCGTTTCTGGGTGTTGTTGATAAATGGCTTTCAGTTTGCATAGTAGAGTTTTAACTTGCACTTACAGATGTAGCGACAAACTGTAGTTACTGACAGTGCTTCTGAAGTGTTTCTGAGCCCATGTGGTGATATCCTTTACACACTGATGTCAGTTTTTGATGGAGTACCGCCTGAGGGATCGAAGGTCCGTAATATCACCGCTTACGTGCAGTGATTTCTCCAGATTCTCTGAACCTTTTGATGATATTACAGACCTCTTTTGTGCCACTTGTGCCAGCTTTTTTGAAATATGTTGCAGGCATCAAATTCCAAATGAGCTATAATTTGCAAAATATAACAACGTTTTCCAGTTCGACTGTTAAGTATCTTGTCATTGCAGTCTATTCAATTGAATATAGGTTGAAAAGGATTTGCAAATCATTGTATTTTGTTTTTATTTACGATTTTCAAAACGTGCCATGTTCACTGGTTTTGGGGTTTGTACAAAGTTCCAAATACCACGCGCTAAACTGCATGTGCAAACTATAAAAGTGTGTGTACTATCAGTGGGTGTGGTGCGTGTGATGTAAGACTGCATGAACAATTGACAGGTGCAAATGTGGTGCAGACTGCTCTATTTAAATGAGGTTTTAGCATGCACGACCAGCTTTATGTGCCCATGGAAACACTCATTTCCCTCCACATTAATTTTACTATGCTCTACCTATGGCGTTTTGCAATGTTGAACAATCAGCACAAATCTATCATCTGTAATACCTTTGTTTGCGATATAAAATGCAATCTAGACAAAAAACTATTTTAAACACGCTAATGGTGCGCTGTGCAGGGAGGCGGAGCACCATCACAACACTGCAGCGCATTCATGCGTCTGCAATGATCCAAACACAAGGAAATGCATATTGCAAGGTGGTTTTTTTTTTCATTTAGGAGATATTAAAATAAATACAATGAATGAAAAAAATTGGCGCATCAATTGAATTTGTTTTAAAAAGCCCCACAAATTATCCAACATTATAAAATGATATTGCTGAATAGAAGATATGTCTATTTTTTTATTTATTTTTGAGATTCCAAATATGTTGACAAGCATACTTAGGACACAGATACAGCGCAACCAACTCTTTTCCCACAGCCATTTCTGTGCAACTGCCATTTTGAGATGCACTAAATAATGACGTAAAGCAGTGGCCGCAAAACAGTTTCAGGCTTGATAAAATCACACTGTTTGCCAAATAAATTGCAATTTCTCCTCCCGGTATTGTGGGCGTCGTGGTGATCAGCATATAGTTTGCATATACATGAAGCGTGATCAGCTCTGCGTGTGCTATCAAGTTTAAACATGTTTTAAAACACACAATTGTTTAGTGGCTCAGGCATATACTGTATTAATGTTTTACTCCTTTTTGTATCAAACACACTTAAAGTAGACACTAGATGGCAGCAAACGCACATACTCGGACGACTGTTTTTGTTGTTGTACAGTTTTAAATTAATAACCAATAGTTTTTATGATAAAAGAAATGAATTGTTAATTTTTTTATTTTTAGGGCAGCACGGTGTGAATGGGGGTTAGATCCCGGGGTTCGATCCCCGGGCTGTAGTATTTGCTCGTAAATGAGACGAAGGGAAATTATCATCTCTGGAGGTTAATACTGCTTCTTTGCAAGGTCAGCATTTTAAATTAAAATCTGTTACCCTGAATAAATAAAATGTGAAATAGCTACAGTAAATACATGTGAGAACTTTGCTAAATGTTCACAAACTAAATTAACCCCCCAACCCCTCTCGAAAATATGAAATTTAAAAAAAAGTGTTGCAAGATGACACCTACTCTGTCAGAGTTCACACTTTAAACTGTGAGGTTTGTTGGGATTTCTTTGTCTCCATAAAGTTATCTTCTGTTTGCTTGACTAGTCACACTCATTAATTGAGAGAAAAGATACTCAAATTCAAATATATAATATGCAAATACAATAAATACTCAGAATTAAAATGCATTGGTGGTGGTGGTTTGATTAGCAATGAATCCAAGGTAAAGTTCTTGACAAATTTGTTAGTGAACAATTGTAATAATTCTTAGACACCTATGGTTAGACTGACCATACGTCCTCTTTTCCCCGGACATGTCCTCTTTTGCGGGGCTGTCTGGGCTGTCCGGGCGGAGTTTCTTAAATGCCTTAAATTTACGGCATTTTGAGTGAGGGTTGCGTGTATTTTTAATGTACGTTCAGGGTTAAGAAGGGGTTAAAAACAAAACGCATTGTGAAGTGTGCGCACGCAGCAGCATTTGTGAGGGAGGGGCAGAGACAGAGAGAGAGAGCGAGAGAGTTACGATAAACATGCATGTGTTGAAGAGGTTCATTTAGCCTACTAATGTGTATTTATAAATGGTTGATTTACCTTACTAGCCTATATAAATCAACCATTTATAAATAAACATGCATGTGTTGCCAGGCTTTGCTTTTTATCTATAGATTTATCAGATTTAATTTTTTATTATCTATAGCAGGCGTGTCAAAAGTGTGCCCCGGAAACCATTTGCGGCACATACTACAACTACTATTAAAATAAACAAAAACATTAGCAAAAGTGAAATAAAAAAGCTTAAAGGTGAAATGTAATTTAGAAAAAGTTGCAATGTTGACTAATTAAACAAAGCTGTTTTTTTTTTTCTTTCAAACGGTCATTGCTCAAAACATAATATTGAATCAAAATGAATGTTATTATGAATTATTGACCCATCCAAGGTTCCGATTACTTCACATCAATTATTCCACTTTGAAAAATATTTTTGGTGGAAGAATTTGCACATTTTGTGTGTTTGCCATTAAAAACACAGTTTTGATTGACAAAAAAGGGCGGAAAACAAACAAACAAACAAAAAAAACAACATCAAAAAAACTAAAACATTTTGAAATGAGGAATAGATCTGAAGTTGATGTAGACTCCAGAGATTTAAGTGTTAAATATAAAATGTATGTATGCCCTGGCACACCATTATCATCATTTCATGACCGAAGCAAAACACTTTTTACACTTTTATACTGAAATAAATACACCTACAACTTATTAAATAAAAACATAGAAAAAACTACCAGCAGCGGTAAAGTTTAGATCCATGAAGGAAAGAAGAAAGTGAATGAATGTTTATAACTGAATACATTTACATATGTATACCATTTTTTTTTCTTTTTTTATTATTTTTTTAATGAATTAAGTATTGTTTATGACAAAAATTTTCCAAAACACAAAATAGAATGTGAGATATAACAGGATAATGCATACGTTTATAATTTTTTTTTAAAACGCTTACAAAAAACTCGGACCCTAAACATTTACTGTGGGACCCCATTTTGAAAATTCCTAGCGCCAACACTGCTGTCAACAGAGGAGAAAAAATGCTTTATTTAAATAAATATATTATTTATAAAGCAAGTTCGAGTATCATTGGCACATTTTCACATAGTCCCGGCCTTGTCCAGCATATATGTGTCATCTTTTTGGGATTTCAGAATATGGTCAGCCTACCTATGGTCTGCTTTCTCAACTGTTTTTTAGAAATAGACATGGCACCATAACCACTGTTTTTGAAGTTGTGAAAGGCATTATTGAGGCATTGGATTGCAAAAAAATGTTGTGCAGCTTCATTTATTGAGCTTTCAAAAGCTTGTGAATGTTTTTGACTGCCTTTCAACAGACGTATTGCAAATAGTTAATAATTCTATTCAATCGGGCAATTTCCCGAAGGCTTTCAAAACTGCAGTCATTGAACCTCTTCTAAAAAAGCGGAGCCTAGATGCCTCTGTTATCAACAACTACAGACCAATTTCAAATCTACCATTCATAAGTAAAATAATTGAGAAAGTTGTCCTCCAACAACTAAATCCCTTCTTGGCTTCTACTGGCTGCCACAACAACTTCCAGTCAGGATTTCGACCTCTTCATAGCACAGAGACGGCCCTTCTTAAAGTCATAAATGACATCCGTCTAAACACAGACTCTGGCAAAACTTCGGTATAAATGCTTTTGGACCTCAGTGCTGCATTTGACACTGTCGACCACTCAATACTTTTGGACAGTTTGGAAAACTGGGTGGGGATCTCAGGCACAGTTTTAAGCTGGTTCAAGTCATAACTACAAGATAGGAAGTATTTTGTTTCCGTTGGTGACTTTGTATCAGAACCAACCAACATAACGTGTGGAGTCCCCCAAGGTTCAATCTTGGGGCCGACTTTATTTAACATCTATATGCTCCCACTAGGACAAATCATGCAAAGTAATAACATTGACCATCATTGCTATGCCGATGACACCCAAATCTATGTAGCGCTATCACCAAATGACTATCGCCCCATAGATCTTCTGTGCCAGTGCATTGAGCAAGTCAAACACTGGATGTGCCAACATTTCCTACAACTAAATGAAGATACAACTGAGATAATTGTTTTTGGTGCTAAAAAAGAAAGGTTTGAAGTCGTCCAACACCTTCAATCACTGTCCCTGAAAACCTGAAATAAAGCCAGAAATCTTGGGGTTATTTTAGATTCTGATTTACATTTCGACAGTCACATCAAATCAGTAACAAAATCGGCCTACTATCACCTCAAAAATGTAACAAGACTTAGCGGGCTCATGTCAGCTCAAGACTTAGAAAAACTTGTACATGCCTTTATTACCAGTAGGCTAGACTATTGTAATGGTCTCCTTGCAGGTCTTCCCAAAAAAACTGTCAGGCAGCTACAGCTTGTTCAGAACGCTGCTGCTAGAGTTCTAACAAAGACCAAAAAATGTGAGCACATTACACCAATTCTTAAATCCTTACATTGGCTCCCTGTACATCAGAGAATTGATTTGAAAATCCTCCTGCTCACATATAAATCACTACATGGTCTAGGGCCCAAGTATATCACTGATATGCTCCCACTATATAAGCCCTCTAGATCACTAAGATCTTCTGAGACCAATCTGTTAGCGGTTCCCGGAGTAAACTCAAATCAAGGGAGAGCATCATTCAGTCACTATGCAACACATAGCTGGAATAAACTTCCTGAAGATGTCAGACTTTCCCCAAGTCTGACTACTTTTAAAACTAGACTGAAAACTTTTATGTTCACCTTAGCTTTCAGCTAAATCTTTTAATCTGTTAACTTTTAACGTCCGCACTGTTTTTATTTTTATTGTCTGCATTTTAATTTTGCTTTTATTTTCTTTCATTTCACGTTGTTGTCTGTGAAGCACTTTGAGTCTGCCTTGTGTATGAAAAGTGCTATACAAATAAAGTTGCCTTGCCTTGATACGGTGGACCGTATCATTTTGGCAGACAGACTGCACAGGATTGGCCTATCAGCATGCTGTGAAGTGGTTCTCTAATTATGTCCGATAGAACCTTGTGCGTCTGGTTTGCTGGGTTCTCCTTGTCTTTCCTGGCTGTATTAAATTGTGTACCTCAGCTATGTTAGGTCCCTTGTCGTTTTCCCATCTATGGAAATGATCTCTGTGATAATGTGTCGGATGCTCTGTTCCATTTGTATGCAGATGACACTGTCATATATTGTTCATCCCTTGCTGTAGCGCACATCTTTGAGCTCCTGCTGTGATGATCCGCTACCCGGATCATGTTTTCTTTATGTTAAGGATTCCCTTAGTTCTGTTTTTCAGCAACCGGGTTGGTGTTTCTTGGTTGCCATGAGTGCTGATTATTTTCACCTGCTTCTGATTAGCCACAAGCTGACTCGTCCCCGGTGGGTTCGGGGACACTTGGTCTGGCGACCCACCACCAAGTCCTCCCTCTGCCCTCCAGTGACTTTTGAACTTGCTCAGTTTTTTTTATTGGGACATCTGAAATCTGTCCTTTAAGGGGGATACTGTGATGATCTGCTGCACGGATCATGTTTTCTGTATGTTTAGGACTCTCTTAGTTCTGTTTTTCAGCACCCGGGTTGGTGTTTCTTGGTTGCCATGGGTGCTGATTATGTTCACCTGCCTCTGATTAGTGGTCAGGACGCTCACCTGCTACCGGGCCCTCACCGGAGAGCTATTTATTCCTGCTTCTCGCCACATTCGTTTCTGGCTGTTTTGTTTGCTTCATGCAACATTTATGTTTGTCGTTCTTGTTTCGATGCTAAGCTTTTCCATAGCTTTGCCATAGCTTCCCGGCTATCGGCACACTTTTCTGTTTGTTTGTATTCCTGACCGATTTATGAGAATAAATATGTTTTCTTCCGACCAGCGCACTACCATGCGACCCAGTGTAAAACAATAATATTCACTTTAGTGTCTTTCAACTTTTACTTTCTGAGAGGCAATGTCCTCCACAGTGGACATGTTTATCAGTTTGGAAAATGCTTATTCTCAGAAAAATTGACTAACAATTTTACTTTTTAATAACGTAAATACCTCATAAATTGATGTTTGGTTTTGCTGGCTTCAAATATCTTTCCTGGGTGACGGGTTTATGAGGTGGCGACTTGTACAGGGTGTTTGCTGCATTCCGCTTGAGTGCAACTGGATAGGCTCCAGCCCCATTGAGTGAAAAAAGTGGTGGAAAAATAGACCAATGGATTAAATATTTACCAAATAGCTTTTCAGTTTGCTCCTATGCTCCGCGTTGTAGTTTTGTTTTGGTGATTTCTGTATGATTTCTAAACGCTCCAGACGTAATTGGTGCACTTTGCTTTGCAGAATGCAGACTTTCTTACCTCCGACAAAGAGGTTATGTTTTCGTCATCTGCAATGCGCCTCATAATCTGGTGCGCCCTATGGTCCAGAAAATACAGCAATTTGGATGTATCGTATAATTAAAATTAGAGATGTCCGATATTATCGGCCGATAAATGCTTTAAAATGTAATATCGGAAATTATCGGTATCGGTTCGGAAATTATCGGTATCGGTTTCAAAAAGTAAAATGTATGACTTTTTAAAATGCTGCTGTACGGAGTGGTACACGGACGTAGGGAGAAGTACAGAGTGCCAATAAAGCTTAAAGGCACTGCCTTTGCGTGCCGGTCCAATCACATACCTACGGCTTTTCACACACACAAGTGAATGCAAAGCATACTTGGTCAACAGCCATACAGGTCACACTGAGGGTGGACGTATAAACAACTTAACACTGTTACAAATATGCGCCACACTGTGAACCCACACCAAACAAGAATGACAAACACATTTCCGGAGAACATCCGCACCATAACACAACATAAACACAACAGAACAAATACCCAGAACCCCTTGCAGCACTAACTCTTCCGGGACGCTAGAATATACACCCCCCGCTTTCTCCTTACCCCCCCCCCACCTCAACCCCGCCCACCTCAACCTCCTCATGCCCTCTCAGGGAGAGCATGTCCCAAATTCCAAGCTGCTGTTTTGAGGCATGTTAAAAAAAATAATGCACTTTGTGACTTCAATAATAAATATGGCAGTGCCATGTTGGCATTTTTTTCCATAACTTGAGTTGATTTATTTTGGAAAACCTTGTTACATTGTTTAATGCATCCAGCGGGGCATCACAACAAAATTACGCATAATAATGTGTTAATTCCACGACTGTATATATTGGTATCGGTTGATATCGGTATCGGTAATTAAGAGTTGGACAATATGGAATATCGGATATCGGCAAAAAAGCATTTATCAGACATCTCTAATTAAAATGATTGTGCTTCCCATCAGTTAGTAATGATAATCACCGCTTTGCAAGTATTCAAGGGTATTATTGAAGAAAAGTAAATGACAATTTTCCTCAAACTTGCATGCATTCAAGGTGGCACGTTGAGTGTTTGCGCCATTTCCTGAACAAACACCTGGTGAACGTGTTACCATGGCTAATTAGGATCATCTGTTACATCTTTAGGTGTGGATTGTCATCGGAGAGCTTGGTTTTTTTTTTTATCTCGCACTAAACTTTTTTTTTTTTTTTTTTTTCACCCATACCTGTACGTGTCTTGGATCGGCCTTTGCTCTTGTTGAAAGATCCGCTGGTCCTTAAAGGAGCGCTGATACAAGGCAGAAACAATTGCAATGCGGCGTGACGGGAGGAATTGGCCGTAAAGATATTGATCTGCAGCCAAGGTGAAAGTGCTAAAAACTGGACGTCCATTATTAATGCTTGATTTTTGCTGAAGTTCTAAATGTGATTTATTGCCAAACTACAGAGAGGAAAATAAGCCCCATAAAGGTCAATTCCCTCGAAGGTCAGAGCTCCCAACAATCCTTTTTTTCCCCCCCATTTGTAAACCCATGAGTTTATTTGGGGTTTATTTGTAATTAAGGTCAATTAAAAATAGATTACAGTGTCATTGACTCCATTGTAAACATTTACTGTGGCAAAAATGGCATGTTTGCATGGCAGTAAAAAACAATAAGGCCTTAAAAAAGGTAACCATTCAGTCTTTAAATGAGATTAAGAAGGTGTAAATATTATTGTTTTTGCAAATTAGATTAGGTGTTGAAGTGAAATGAAGACAGGATCAGTTTTATAGAAGGTAATTTGTGTCTTTAATAACAAAGCTTTTTTTGGCACTGAATTTATGTAACTTTTTTTTTTTTTTTACAGCAAATTATGTTACCGATTTTATTGGATAAAAAATTGTGAACAGCCAAAAGTATAGAAATCCCATTTGTTAGAATGAGTGTTTAAATACAATTTAGCGACGCTTTGCAAGACCCGTGTCAAGTGACTCCAAACTTGCCACCTCATTGGCTGGTTCTAAAACACCCTCGACTGCTTTAATCTTAATTTACTGGGAGTGTATCAGGAGTTTTGAAGCAACAAATATTTATGCACTGAATTATTTTGAAATACATTTTAAAACTTGTGTTTCGCTCACACATGTTTCCAAATACATTTTGAGCACCATTTGATGTAAAAAAAAAAAAAAGTTTACAATTTTTATATATATATATATATATATATATATATATATATATATATATATATATATATATATATATATATATATATATATATATATATACTGTATATTTGTTTTTATATATATATATATATATATATATATATATATATATATATATATATATATATATATATATATATATATATATATATATACTGTATATTTGTTTATATATATATATATATATATATATATATATATATATATATATATATATACTGTATATTTGTTTATATATATATATATATATATATATATATATATATATATATATATATATATATATATATATAAACAAATATACAGTATATATATATATAGTATAAATATATATATATATATATATATATATATATATATATATATATATATATATATATATATATATATATATATATATATATATACACACACACACACATATATATATATATATATATATATATATATACACACACATATATATATATATATATATATATATATACAGGCCTGGCCCTAACCAATCTGGCGCCCTAGGCAAGATTTTAGGTGCCCTCCCCCCCCCCCGACCCCCCCCCCCCCCCCCCCACTTCGGCAGTGAAGTGTATATACTCACAAGAAACGGAATAGCTTTGTCCTTGACCTTTTTTTTTACTTAAAGAAAGCAAATTAACATATTATATGAGAATGTTATGTTATGATTATCTTTAACCGAATCACAGCAGTGCTCAAATTAAAAAACAGCATTCCCTCTCATGTGATATTGCTTAATTAACATTAATGATGTGCACTTTAACAACTAGGCTTATAACTATACCTGATATATAAAGGGGTGGAAAAGTGACTATTACCTGCAGGGCAAACATTAGCTAACCAGAAGGCAATAACAATGTAAACAAAAAACACCTGCTTAAAAGATCTAATACAAATGTCCCTGAGGAATGTAAGGTGGGAGTACTGGAATTACCTAACGTTACATTATTATTTTCCATAACAATTTAGCCCCCTCCACAATATTAACCCGACGTTAAAACAGAACTAGCTATTTATTGATTAGCAATTGCCGAATCATGTAACATTAGCTTAATGCTAAAAAGCCAGGTTACTATCACATTCTGTAACAGACAAATAATTTAATGTAGGCTAACGTTACCTACCTGCTACCTCTGTCTTTTTCTCGTTTCTCCTCCTCTTCTTTTCTATTTTTTCTTCCCTGGGCACCTGACAGTTTTGGCCGTTTTGACATCTTGTGTTGATTTTTTGATGTGGTAAGAGTCATGATGCGGGAAGGGAGGGGCGCACCGTGCGGGGGGATGGGGGGGGGGGTGTAATGTTGTAACAAATAATATTTCTATAAATAGGCTTTACTTTGCATTTTAATTTACGTGGGATTATTTTTTGTATTTAGAAATAATAGTACCAACTTTTTTTTTTTTCTCCAACATTTGTGGCACTGGCGTGGCGCCCCCTGATGGACGGCGCCCTTAGCATTTGCCTATACGGCCTATGCCACGGGCCGGCCCTGTATATGTATATATATATATATATATATATATATATATATATATATATATATATATATATATATATATATATATATATATATATATATATATATATATATATATATATATACACACACACATATATATATATATATATATACACACACACATATATATATATATATATATATATATATATATATATATATATATATATATATATATATATATATATATATATATATATATATATATATATACAGACCTCCATACAGTTTCACTGGAATAAAAAGCAAGTGTTACATCCCATTCGCCATCTGTAGTGACGTCACGCAGACGTTTGTGCTGAAACTCTGTCAGGACAGAATGAATAGAAAATAAGCAAATGCACAGAAGAGGTCAAGGGGCAGCGAGAAGTAACTGTTGTTGTTGTAATAAAAAGACAGCTGATGTTAGGTGAGTTGACCCCTTGTCACATCTTTCACCGCAGACAGGATGACAGTCCCTAGGGTCTGGAGAAAAGCTAGTCACTGGAGATGGAAAGTCTCAGACTCAGGGGGAACCAGGACCGTTTTGCATCTTTAATACGTCTAAAACAGTGTTTCTCACCTGTGGTCCGTATGGGCTGCAGTGGTACTCAGTAGTAATACACCTTTTCCCCTACCGGCTCCCAATTACCTGCATTGTTCGTTGCCTCTTGCAAGCAGGATTCAAATGGTCCCCCTGGTGGATCTTGCTTGAGAGGAGGCAGGTGCGGGGGGCGGGGGGATTATTTTGCAATGTAGTCTGCTGAAAATAACGGAAAGCGCCACTCTACATAGCAACTGATGCTGTGGTCAAAACTGGAATTGCAACGCTAAAGTGGATAGTGCACCCCCCCCCCCCCCGCCCCCATTCGTTACGTTTCATGTATCAGGTAAACCCAGACCGGGGGGTCAGCAACCCCCGGCTCTTTAGCTGTCAGGTTCAAACACTGATGACATCTATTAAACAGACAAGAAGCAAGGAATCATGCAGAGACAGAGTTCAATTTGGCTCAATGAGGAGATACGTTTTGGGCTGTACTCTAGTTACAGATCCAAACTACGCTCTAAAGTCCAGCCCACGTGCTCCACTATTTATTTGGGAGGTCCCTGGTGACATCACTGAAGCTGCTGCTGAAGGCAGGGGGGTATCTCAGCAGCCCCAGTTTGAGACAATATATGAATATTCATGAAATGCAAATGTGCTGACACTGGTGATCTCGCCCTGTCTCTGCTCTGTCTGCGTCACGGCACTCGATATTCTGGAGACAAACACTGATACGAGACGATGTCCCTTTGCACAGATAGAAAAGTACTACTTCAGCACAATTGATAATAACTGTAGCAACGGCCTTTAAGCATAAGAGTTGTGTGATAACTTACACATAATTATTCTAACAGTGGCTCCCTGGAGCATTTTTAAAAAAGGATTGCAAATGGAAAAAGATGGGGGGAAAAATAATGTTTTTGTTTAGTATGTTTTTTTTTTTAGGACAAACATGACACAAACCTTCCCAATTGTTAGAAAGCCCACTGTTTAATATGTTTGTGTGTATGCTTCAGTGATGAGAGTATTTGGTGAACATCGTTTTGTCCTACTAATTTTGTCAGTTCTTGAACTCACCATAGTGTGGACTGTGATGCAACAGTTTGTTGACATGTAACATCTTCCACTCCTTCTTTGTCTCAGTTTGTCCACCACAAGTTTTATACTGTGCGTGAATGCACAAAGGTGAGCTTTGTTGATGTTATTGACTTGTTGGGAGTGCTAATCAGGCATATTTGGTCAGTGCATGACTGCAATCAATGCTAACATGCTATTCAGGCTAGCTGTATGTACATATTGCATCATCATGCCTCAATTGTAGGTATATTTGTATATAATTTAGTTTTGCATGTTTCATTACACATTATCTGTATGTAATATTGGCTGCACTTCAGATAGTTGTTTGTGAGCCATGTTGTTCCAGACCACAGCAAACATTTCCTAGCTTGCCAAAGATTGTAATAAATCTATTAAAGAAGACAGCCTGCCGTTTCCTTTAACTTGGACACACACATCTATACATTTGGTAAATAAAAGCCAGTAATTTCCAGGTGTTATCTCACTTTCTGAGTAGCCTCTGATTTACTGATGTTTTCTAATGTGGTAAAAATGTGTAGAATAAATATTACATTTCAACATTTCTGTCAACGAAGATTTGCTTCAGCCTGCGACACATAGTCATTTTGATAGTAGGCTATTATAGCTAATATAGACACTTACATCATGTGTTGCCTTCATTATAAGACTTATATACACCGTTTTTTGTTTTTTTTGCGGCTCCAGACAGATTAGTTTTTTGTATTTTTGGTCCTATATGGCTCCCTCAACTTGCATCATCATGCCTCAGTTGTAAGGTATATTTGTATATAATTTAGTTTTGCATGTTTCATGACACACTATCCGTATGTAAATGCTGATATTTTATTACCTATATTGAGTAAAACATGCTTGAAACTGTCATGTCTGTGTGATCATGTTTTGTTTTAGTTATGTTCGGATTTGTTTTTGGACTATTTGTGCACTCTTGTTTTGTCACCATGACGACCGATTAGTTGCACCTGTTTTCATGTTCGGTCTCACACACCTGTTGTCAATCATGTCTGTATTATTAAAGTCCATTGTTTTCAGTTAGTCTGCCTGGCGACATCACACGTTATCATCACTCTGTTTCAGGCCATGTTCACAGTCCCATGCCAAGTAAGTTTTTGTTTCATGTTTATAGTTTTTTTGCCTTTGTGCAAGTCTTTTGTTTTCATTAGCCAAGTTTTGTACCTCCGCCACTGTGCGCGCCTTTCGTTTGTTCTTTTTTGATAGTGTTAAATAAAATCATGTACTCACATTCACGTCTTTCCCGCGCCAACTTTCCGTTGCCTTCCGGAAAAACACACCCCAAGGACCAAGTCTTGACAGAAACTAGAATATCAACTCATGCAAAGCTGTGTCATCAACACTCACAAGTATAAAACTACTTTTTTAAAGTAATAATTTCTTACTTCAAGCATGAAAAAAAAAATCATGATGCCGAGCGCATATAATTATGTCAAGATAATGGCACTACCATTTACTTAATTTAAGAATATTTTTCAACATATTGAGCAAAAAGGTCTCATTTGTTTTTGTACCAAGAAAAGTGCACTTGTT